>NC_089324.1:8404743-8502243 GCF_036669915.1 Pocillopora verrucosa
TAATTATAGTGAACTCTGCGTCCCTCTTTCCTAGTTTAGATTACATGGACAATTTTTAGCCTCTCTGTTGTGGTTCTTTAAAACGAACGGATAAGTGTTTGGTAAAACGGACAAAAATTGACCAGACTCGTTTGATTGAAAACAGGGTTGTAGCCAGCTTTTTGACTAATTGTATGCCTCTTCCCTCAGAAATTTTAATTTTTGTTTCAACATTTGTAAGAGTCATATTATCTTTTAGTAAAAGTCAAGCGGGCAGAAAATAATTGTAGGTCGGGCTTACGGGACTTGAGGCTGGCTACACCCCTAAAAGTAGGTGTAATGTCTCTAACATATGGTTAGTAAATTTAATAACATCATCTCTGATGTTAACTTCAAATTGAGCTTAGAATGGCAATCTTGGCACTGGCAGAATTAGATTGCATTAAAATGGATTGAGTTGAAAAAATGGTAATCAATTTGTTGGTAAAGATGAAGGTAAATTGTAACAAAGTAATTTATGATGTAGAAAACGGTCTAAGATCAATTCACATATTCAATTGACATACATATTCAATAAAAGTTTTGGAAATAAAAATTCGCTAACTTTTGCAAATGACGAATTGTTTCTTTGCTTATCAAAAGCTTAGAGCATACAGGTAATTAAAATCCGGTGGAAAAGCCCCTGGTTGGGTAAAAGAAATAAACTTTAAATTATTTTCCATACAACTGATTGTAATACAGGAACAGAGCTGAGTGACATGTTGGTGGAAATGGAAACCTCGTTCATAACAGAGGCCTTGTTGCATTTCGTTCTCTTCTCAAGCATCTAAATTTAAGGTAACAAAAAAAGGCAATTCCACTGATCAAAATATAATGAAATAGACTGCTTTTATTTCTTTACCAAAGTAAAGTTACACATCTCAAGTTCCATTTAACAAAAAAGCGAAAAGTAAAGAAAAATAGCCAAAAATTGTTTAAAATATAGAAACATTTAAACCTTCCAAGTTCCTACGTCATTCTTTTGAGATGAAAAAAAATTTTATCTCATTTATGTGATTTTCTATCCAAATTTTCTCTTTCCTTTGCCATCAAGTCAAAAGTGAGGTCATCTCCAATCAGCATAAAGGGTGCCCAGTATTTGATGTCGCGGAACTTATCTGATTCTCTGAGGCTTTTCATGGCCAGGTTCAGTGACTTGCTTGTAGGTTTACCTTCTGCAAGGTGTTGATAAAAGCATTTCATGAACTCGAGAGTAGCCTTGTCATCAATCGCCCACAGGGACACCACAACAGACCGAGCACCAGCCCCCATAAAAGCGCGCGCAATGCCAACCACACCTTCAGCCTTGATCTCGCCCCGACCACTGTGGCAGCAACTGAGCACAACAAGTTTGGCGCGAAGTTGAACATTCGACACATCTCGAATCGTTAAAATGTAGTCCTCCTTCTCCGTAGGCACAGTATATATTCGATCTAGGTCAGGTGTAAGAGCAATTTCGCCAGTTTCCGGACATCCGTGTGCCGCAAAGTGAACTAAGGAAACGGAACTGAGTCTTTTCAACACCTCACGTTTCGTGGCCTGTCTGCCAGTGATTGGCGTGATATTCAGAATTTTTCCGATCATTTCTACTTCTTCTTTAGCACCCGGAAGCTGCTCGAAGGGTTTCTCTCCCTCGCTGTTAGTAACCTCGGATACCCACGGATCTCCTACAAGTAACGCACCACTACTTTTGTGATAATCATCTGGGCAATCAGCAATGAGTCTAAGACTTGTTAACGATGGAGCGACTCGGATTGTGAACGATTCACACAGGTATTTAGAATTACCATCCTTCAATGCAGCGTAAGGAGCGATCCACAGGGGTCCATCAGGAATAATGAGTAGCTCATCCCCTTGAATCAGGTCAGCCACCGGCTTCATAACGATATCATACAAACTGCTCAAGCATCCATCTTGTTGGATGTGAGGTTTAGGGTTGACTTCTTTGGTTTTCTCATCCACTTTTGAACGGCCCTCCCTCAAAGCATCCAAAGATCGATTCTCGCATCTCACATTAGAACGAACACCAAGTTGTGTATAGACACCGAGCATGAACGACTCAAAGGACTGGCTAGATCCACTATTCTCTAAAACAAAACCTTTGAGTTTACTTTGTCTTAACTGAACTTGTTTTCCTTCGGACACAACCCAAAGATTGACGTTCGCTTCGTCCACTGCCTGAAAGACAGTGTTTGATGGAACGTTTTTTAAAACTGCGATATCTTCATCTTCTCCCTTGTGCTGACTTGTTCCACCAAAAAAACTGGATTCCATGAGGTCGGTCAGGGCTTGAGCTCGTCCTTTCTCAGCAACAAATAAGGCCTCATCTACATTACCTTGTTCTACGAGAACTCTCCACAAACCCGTATACGCCATTTCATACCGATTTCGAAAACTAACTTTCCACTCATCTTTAGATTTTAGAAGTACTCTCAACGAATTGTATAAGTTTATGCTAGCTTGGTAATGTTCAACGGCTTTTGGTAGTCCCCCTTGCAGCTCAAAAACGCGTCCTAATGAATAGTAGCCAAATGCCTCCAAGCATTTGTCTCCTACTTCTTTAGCTATTTTAAGATGTAGGTTGTGGTACTCTATGGCTTTTTTTAAATCACCCAGACGGCCATAAGTATTGCCAAGATTGCCATAAGCAACACCCTCCCCATGCTTGTCTCCTACTTCTTTAGCTATTTTAAGACGTAGGTTGTGGTACTCTATGGCTTTTTTTAAATCACGCAGACTGTGATAAGCATTGCCAAGATTGCCATAAGCACCACCCTCCCCATGCTTGTCTCCTACTTCTTTAGCTATTTTAAGATGTAGGTTGTGGTACTCTATGGCTTTTTTGAGATCACCCAGACTAGAATAAGCATTGCCAAGATTGCCGTAAGCAACACCCTCCCCATGCTTGTCTCCTACTTCTTTAGCTATTTTAAGATGTAGGTTGTGGTACTCTATGGCTTTTTTGAGATCACCCAGACTAGAATAAGCATTGCCAAGATTGCCATAAGCAACACCCTCCCCATGCTTGTCTCCTACTTCTTTAGCTATTTTAAGATGTAGGTTGTGGTACTCTATGGCTTTTTCGAAATCACCCAGACGGCCATAAGCATTGCCAAGATTGCCATAAGAACCACCCTCCCCATGTTTGTCTCCTAATTCTTTAGCTATTTTAAGATGTAGGTTGTGGTACTCTATGGCTTTTTTGAAATCACCCAGACTGTCATAAGCATTGCCAAGATTGCCATAAGAACCACCCTCCCCATGCTTGTCTCCTACTTCTTTAGCTATTTTAAGATGTAGGTTGTGGTACTCTATGGCTTTTTTGAAAGCACCCAGACTTAAATAAGCATTGCCAAGATTGCCATAAGCGTTACCCTCCCCATGCTTGTCTCCTACTTCTTTAGCTATTTTAAGATGTAGGTTGTGGTACTCTACGGCTTTTTTGAAATCACCCAGACGTTCATAAGCATTGCCAAGATTGCCATAAGAACCACCCTCCCCAAGCTTGTCTCCTACTTCTTTAGCTATTTTAAGATGTAGCTTGTGGTACTCTATGGCTTCTTTGAAATCACCCAGACTAAAATAAGCATTGCCAAGATTGCCATAAGCGTTACCCTCCCCATGCTTGTTTCCTTCTTCTTTAGCTATTTTAAGATGTAGGTTGTGGTACTCTATGGCTTTTTTGAAATCACCCAGACTGTCATAAGCAATGCCAAGATCGCCATAAGTGTTACCCTCCCCATGCTTGTCTCTTACTTCTTTAGCTATTTTAAGATGTAGCTTGTGGTACTCTACGGCTTTTTTGAAATCACCCAGTCTGTGATAAACATTGCCAAGATTGCCATAAGCAACACCCTCCCCATGCTTGTCTCCTACTTCTTTAGCTATTTTAAGAGGTAGGTTGTGGTACTCTATGGCTTTTTTTAAATCACCCAGACAGCCATAAGCATTGCCAAGATTGCCATAAGCGTTACCCTCCCCAAGCTTGTCTCCTACTTCTTTAGCTATTTTAAGATGTAGGTTGTGGTATTCTATGGCTTTTTTGAAATCACGCAGTCTGTGATAAGCATTGCCAAGATTGCCATAAGCACCACCCTCCCCATGCTTGTCTCCTACTTCTTTAGCTATTTTAAGATATAAGTTGAGGTACTCTATGGCTTTTTCTTCTCGATTAGAGAGGTCTATGACTTTCTTGACATCACCTGAACTCGCACTTTCATGGTCATGACTAATAGAATCTTTTTGCTCCATGGACTTATCTCCCACTTCACTGACAGACTGAAGTCTTAATGACAACAAGATCCTATTGTTTTTGTCAATCTTTTTTTATGTTAAGACTAAAAAATGTGGAAAAAACAAAAAGGATTATGTTTCTGATCATATTGATATGCAATATATAGTCCATTTTAACATTTGCGTGCTTGGTTCCCAAGCCTCTGAACAAGAGTGATGGGTAAGGGTGACCTTGTTATGATAAAAACATTGCTGCTTTTTAAATGTAAACTACTTTGTTATTATCTTCACTAGATACTGGTCTCTATCACAATAAGGTAACCTTCAGCTTCACTCCAAATCAAAGGCTTGGCAACTAAGTACACAACTATAAAATGGCCCATTAGGAGGGCTTGCATGTAAGGATAATTACAAACTTGGTCTGTGAATTAAAGGGTTATCTAAACTAATGTACCAGTTATTGGCATGGATAGCATAACTAAGTCAAATTGGCTAAAAGGAGTAATATCATTAATAAGTCATAAGGTAATAACTTTTCCCACGTTTTTTAATCACACACACTTATAGTATGAGCTGACAAGTTCCCATCATGATTAATACCCTTCTTTGTATTTTCTCCCTTAAAACATCAAATTATGGAAACTATTTCCATTATACCCATGGTTAAAAATGAAAGATTTCTTCAAAGGATACAGCTAGTCCTTTATCACACCAAGGGATTGCTTCTTCAAATCTCTTCAATTCAACACAAGCAGTGGCTCCTGTAGGCAACAACACAAAGAAGCATATTATTACTGTATCATAGCTCAATTCTGAGAAAAGAACCTGAAACCATTGAAATCATTACAGACTAGAAGAAAAAAAAGACAAAACAAAACAAAAAAACCAAGTGGAAAAGAATAAACAGGCCCTATTAGGTTTCAGTTAGATTTATTTAGCTTTTAAGACAACTGAAACTTCTAAGAACATTTATTAAATTGGGACCAACAATTCCCACAAAATCACTAAGAGTTAGGTAAGTCCTGATCCTTACTTAATTCTATACAAAAGAGCTAGATAGTGACTTAACATATCTGACACCTGTGACTCATTGAACTTAAGGAACTAAAATGTTCTCGCCAAAATTTTGCTTTCACATTGAGTTCTTCATCCCGCTCAAAATAATATTCTCATCATTAAATTAATGGAAAGTTAAATGGCATAACAGTCAAGAGCTGGATTCAAATGTTCACCATGGTGGTCTCCACCTCTTAATTAAAGTCAATTGAGACAAGATTGAATTTCATTTAACCTCATTCAACCTTAGAGTGTTGAGTTCTTTTATTATTATTATTATTATTATTGTTATTATTATTAATATTATTATTATAGCACAGCTAACATATCTAACCTCTCACAATTGCCTTAAGGAAAGTTGGATTTAACTCAATAGCTGCTTCTGCATCCCTTAGTGAATCCTGGTGATTTCCTGTTATTGAAATAAATATCTCTGATTAGCCATACATGTAGCAAACCAACTACCATTACTATAATTTTGGGAAGAACTTGTGATGCTCGTTGATATTTGGGTAAGAGGTTACTTCTTTGTATATTTGAGAGGCCAAGATAAGATGTATCTTAATTATTCCGGATATGCATTCAAAATTATCACTTTTCTCAGAAAACTACTATTGACAGCCCATTAGCTTCAAAAGAGAAAAAAAATGCCTATTAAAGCTCTCATCATCTTACCAAGTTTAGAATGTGCAATAGCCCTGTTGTTGTGCAGTTTGGCCTTCAGTTCTTTCTCATTGCAGTTCATTTTAATTCCTTTGGTGTAAAAATGAATAGCATTGATGAAATCTCCTTTCTTGAAGGCCTCATTACCCTCATTCCTATAAACATCTGCTGTGGCTGCAAAGAAAAAATAAAAGAATTAAAAAAAAATAAAAGAAAAATTTAAATAATGTGTCAAAGTCTGTGGTTGTAGTTGATATCTATTAGTGTATAATCAGAGCTGCCAAGATCTGGAGATTTAAAATCTGCAGATTTTCAATAGTTATGATGATGCTAATGATGATGCTAATGATGTAGGTGACAACATGGGTAAGAATAATGATGAATTATAAGCATCACTCAACTTGAGGCAAACCGCTGGGCATTTAAATTTTTGGATAGGTTTCCTAAAATTCCTATTCCCTGAGCAAAATTAATAATGTGTTCAAATGCACCACACAATTTTTAAGTAAAAAGCAAAATAATTAGCAATTTGACTTTCAACTAATTGATCAAGCTTTAAAAACTAATTGATCAAGCTTTAAAACTTATTTCTTAGCCTTATTTCTTCTGAGCCATTTGTTAGTGAAAGTGCACTATCTACCTTTCAAACACCTCAATATTCAATGATAATTAACACTTGTATTCTACTGGAAATTAGATGTGATGGTTTTTATTCAAATTCCCTAATGCCAGTCAACCCCCCTCTCCCCCCCCCCCCCCCGCCCCTTTTGGCTTGGATGATGATCAAATGCCTGTGGGTTGCTCAAGGAGAAGGGAGGGAATGTTGAAGCTTTCAAAGTGATTGTTTCATTGTAATAGAAAGATGATGGTGATGAAGATGGTGGTACCTATGATACAAACTTACACAATGGATGTTACATGATGATCAAATAAAGTCTTATTATAACTTTGTGTTATTGCTTTGAACTTTTAGAAAAGAAAATGACAAAGGCTTCTGTGCTATAGATCCTCTAAATGAACAGCATATTGTAATTGTAGAAGAGAGTCATGACTGGCCAAATATCTTTTAAAGTAGTCATACAGTGTATAATACATCCTCTTGAAACTGGTGGAATAGAAAAAGTTCTAACAATAACTGAAGCTGAAGCTCAACACAGCCCACCTCGCAAAGTGTCCTCATCAAAATCTGGTGCATTTTCTATGTCAGGCAAGTCTTCATTTTCACATGAAACTTTAATTGGACTTCTTCTCATAGCCATAGCAACTGTAAGAAGACTGATGCTTCTTACAATGTTGCTGTTTTAAGTTATCTTGGCCTGAAAGAAAGTTGGTTGTAAATGGTAATAAACATCAGCTCAACACATTATCCAGTTGTAAAATAAATATTTTTTCCCTTCTGAGAATGGGAGGGATACATAGACACAAAATCACAAGCAATTAATATCATACTACAAAAGCAGCAAAAGAACAAAGATATATATATAATATAATTCAATATTTATAAAATACATTTGCATTTGACTGAAATAAATTGGGCAAGTGTTGTAAGTTTGTATAATTTGTTTCAACAGCAATTCAAATTATTTAAGAGGCTGTAGGTAGTTAGGTAAAGTCTGTATTTGAGCAGTGGCCCATCCAGGCCCTGAGCTTATAATACTGGTTTCCTCACATGAAGTGAGTGGGATTAACAACACCCCTTGGACGGCATGCCAGTCCATCCCCTTTCCCCCTGGCATTTCATCAAGCTTACCTGGCTATAATTTCTGCTACCCATTCAAAGGTAAACTTTACTCAGATACCAATCTATCATTACCAGTTGATGAATTTAATATTCCTTTCAATTCTCCCGAATTACTTATTTTATCCAAGGTAAATGCCGGGTATTGCCTGCGAATTTTTGTGAAGTCGACAGCTGTAACTTGTTCAAACAAGCTCAGCTTAATTAGCTCTAGGTAACACGAAGCGGCATTACAATTTATACACCCAAGAATCAAGTAAAAGTTAGCGATCCTCGTTAGTTAACCGCAGGGACGTCTTTATTGCCAGAAATCAGAGAAAATTAGGACATATTAAGAGCATTTGAGGGAGAAAATGTTGACTGAGAAATTCAAAATAAAAGTATTTACCTTCCATTGAAAAATCTGGTGCAACCATGCGTTCTTACCTCTGTCGCGGAAGTGGAAGGCACATTTGACTGCTTTACGACCCTGCTTCCTCAATCCATCATAGAAGTGTTTAAAAAAAAAGTCACTAAGACTGAGAAAGTACCAAGAGAGAGTCGACAGCTTCGTCATAGAACGAAGGATCTCTATTGCGCGTTGTGAAAACGAAAGGAGAGTCCCCTAGCCCATAACTCTGTGCAAGCTTTAAACCGGAAGTGCACGACTTTTGTCACGAAGCACCTCCATTCCTCCGAGTTCTCACGCGGTCTCGCTCTCTGCTGATATCGAGTCACGCGCTCGTTCAAAAAAAATAAATTCTAAATAAATTTTTCGTGACGGAGTTGTCTTTGTACCAGGATCTCTTTCACTCATCTTTGACTCGGCAGTTAGTGGTCACGCAAACAATGTCTATCGTGAACAATGTCTCAAGAGCTCCTGTTGACAGGTTGACTGTGAAATTCGCAGGAGAAATCGCGCAGGACACTGATCGTTTTGATCTATTCAAGCTCTGTGAGGACCTCTTCTTGACTGAGAATGAGAGGACGAGCATGTTCAGAGAAGGTATTCAGTCTTATGATCTTTCGAAGATCAGATGCAGTGCGGAAGATAGGAAGAAATAAGGAGTTGTCAAGGAGAATAAGCTTATTGATGTCTATCAGAACAAATGTGGGATTCCATTGAATCATCAGATTCTGAAAGATCATGGAGTCTTCTTGACCTGTTAATGAGATAACTTCTCATTACAAAGACGCACTTTTTACAGAAGAACAAATAAAGGCACGCCACGACTTCTAGGCGAGAAGATACGACATTAATATTTGAAAATCTTCAAACGAACAATTAACACCCCGATGGCGTGACAAGAGAATCGTTCAAGTTAATATAATTCACTCCTTCTTCAAAACTCGCGAGTGAGACATTCTGAAGAAGATGAGAAGATTATTTACAGGTGAATAATTTAAGTTGCCTTTGAAATCATGGTTGTCTCCAAAAGTGCACGAACTGTTTTTTTTTAAATCAAGGTTGATTTCCAGGTTAAATTCACGAGTTGCCTTAATTAAATAACTTTAAAGTCTCTTCGAGTTATAGAGCTATTATTAGCTCTTCGGATTAGATTAAACCGTTTTGTGAACAATCTTTTGACGGTGGTATATATGCGTTGAAAATCTGAAAAGGAGAGGCGAACAGTAATTAATTTGACGTGAGCCACAAAAAAAGTTTAATGAAGACATACGTCAATCACCTAAAGAGTCCTCTTTGGCGCTCCTTTCCGAGTTCCTAGAAAAGAGTATGCTTAGCCTCCATGCTAATGAAAAATTTTCTGATCCTTCGAAGCCTGATCCATTAGTTTGCTCCTCACAACAAACGAGACGTAGGTCCTTCATCAGCAGTGTAACCAGATTTATTTAAAGTGAAATTTCGTGGTGAAACAAGAAAGCATTTTAACTGGCGAGCACGACAATTACAATCCTCGACAATAACATGGAAAATCAACACCCTAATACCTTGCGATGAAATACAATGCTTAACTGGGTTTGTGACGCTAGACGCGTGACACGTGTGACAGAACAGAAACTAACAGAAAAAAAATGGCTTCGACGAAATCTCCTCCGCGGTCACAAATATGAGCTTATATTTGCTGGACTCTATCTTTTCCAAACGCATTCGTTTCCAAAAACATCCATCCTCTTTCAGTGAGCCGTAGTCGTCGATGAATACAATTGATGAATTGGAAAACAACGATGCGATTGGCTCTTTTAATCTTAGACTTTGGCAATAAAGAAACTAAATTAGGAAACCACAATGCTTTCCGCTTCAATCTAAATATAACTTACTTGGGATCGATCTATCTAGCCGACGCCCTGATTTTCCCTCTCTGTCCCATTATTTTCTCATAAGGTGTGCAATAAGTATATACCGACCTTAGGTTAGTTGGAGTGACTTGCACTGAATCCAGCGGCAGTAGTCCGTGGGGGTTTCGAGAATAGAAAGCCACTCTCTTTATGGTGCAAAAATACATACCTCTCAATTCTTCCTCTAAGCTTTGTGCTGAATAAATAAAAAAGAACTAAGTTGTAAGTTATGGTAGTTTGGGTTTAACGTTTTATGTTGTCGTTTATAATTACCGCTCAGATCCTCACCTCTTTTGCACCTCTGGGGCGTGCCCCTGAACTGTTTTTTTTCCTGAGTTTCTTTAGAGATCCTCTTCCCTTTTATAATTTCAGACATCATTGAGTAGCGTGAAAATTTAGTTTGAGAATTATTCTCCATCGTTTTCTTCCTTTTGTTAGTTTTCTGTCGGGTTGAACAAGAAATCGCTAATAGAAGTTCTCAGCAGATAATTCCATCGACTCAAACCAAAATAATTTGCTCACACATGACATGAACTAACGCTGATGCGTAAAATAAAATCCCTGCAAAATTTTATCGTCACAGACATACGTTCATTGCATTATTCGTCAGAATCATGATCACTGCGGAAGCCTGGAGCCCAAGTTTGTGACGTCATCTAAAATTATGTCACATCAAGGTAGAATACAAAGTTAATGAAACTGAGAGAGGTTATATCTCGTCATGTACTGGAGTGTGTCACCTAAGAATCACTTTAAAGTTATACCCAGTAATTTAACTGGCACAAATCACTTAGTTAAGAATGAAGAATTACTTTTACTTGTTTGGACGGGCTCATATCATCATTTGACTATTCGAAGCAAAGATATTATGAAAAATTCCTTTTCTTGTATTTATTTTCGAACATTTCAGCGCAAATGTTCCTCGGATCAATATTTTCTAGTAGATGGGACGCTCTTAATTTCCAACTCCACAACTTAGAGAATGAATAAATTCGCCTGAATTCGTGCGTTGAGGGATATCGGAATAACTAAAGAAATATAATTCTTCCGCACCAATATAATGATTCACGCGTTTTCACCGGATGCCCCATAAAGACATATCGAGCCAGCTTTAGTTTATGTTTTACATTTGCACGAAATTGTAATGAATAAATAATGAAAAGACTGCAAAAATATTTGAAAATTAGTGGTTTGAAGTTTGCGAAATGAATTTTTTCAATAACACAAGTGTGGCGTATAACTGCACATTGTCTATACTTATAGAACTTTAATTGTGCTTGAAAATTAGCGGTTTCCCATCAATATCGCTGATAGTTATCCCTACGACATCTGCAAATTAATAATAGTGACAACATCTCAAAATACCTCATCATCAAATGCCATGAACCAACATTATAGAGAAAGCCCAATCGCCTAGGGAGACTGTTTGGCGACAGTTTTAGGCTCGAGACATGTCAGGGGAATAACTTAGAAGCTTAATTGGTAGTACAAAGACACAATTGAGCCACAGAGACTCTACGGTGAGCGAGGTTTATTACGAAGTTCATATGACACGCGTCCTGCATACTGCTAGGATCAGCAATATCGATAGCGTAATGTTTGTTGATAGAAATAGTAGAGATGGTAAGTTTATTTTCATTGTCTAAATCACCTCTGAGCTGACCAGGTTCTGTAAAATTTTTACATTTGTGAGAAAGAGGGTTAGTCGTCATATAAATAGAAATGAGTTTCCCCAATGTAAAACACTCAAATATAACGCTTAAACTTTTGCAACTGCGGCCGATGTTTATAAATTGTCAACGAGTATTGTTGCCTAAAGAATTTGCAGACTTATCATAACGTGTTTAATGTCCTTTAAAAGTTTCCAAATGTTGTTTGTCTATTGTATAAAGAGTTAAGTTTCGTCTTAACTAGTGCAGTACTTGAACAAGTCGCTAAGAACCGAGCTCCGGGTTTTAAAGAGGAACCCGAGAAATAAAAGCAATCAACAATTTAGTAGACAGTGAAAACGTTTTCTCGGGCCTTTTCGTGCGCAAACGCGAAACCATTAGCGCTGCTGCGTGTTTTGCCTGTTTTCTTACCAATCGGGTCATTATTTTGCGCAAATTGACTTTCAAATGCAAATGCACGCGGACTGCCCTCGTGATAGCATAGTTCTACTGAGGATGAGGATGAGGATGGAGATTTACAACTGTGAAGATGTGTCTTGTTGTGAGTATTGCTTAGTGATTGCTTTGCATAACTGGCAAAATGGGAGTAAAATTCATATCTAAAGTAAACGTGAATCGAATTTCCATTATTCAGAGTTAATAATGATGTTCGTGAATGATTTTGTTTCAGACTTTTGAGTCCAACCCAAGAGTTCAAGATATATTTCCCGCCTTTAAGAATTTGAAACTTGAAGCCGTAATCAACTCTCGATCTCTATATCTTCACGTTAGACGAGTCATGACTGCACTAAAAATGTGTGTTTTCTTTAAGCGACGCGGAGGTTTTCATCGAGTATTTAATGAACCTGGGAGAAAGACACAAAGCATGGCCCGTGAGGCTGGAGCATTTTGATGTATGTATTCTATTACGCCAATCAAGGCTACTTACGGATATATTTTGTTGTATAGCGCTGTATTGTGATGTAAATTGCAGTAGCGGGAGGTGTAGTGCTCTCTGGGGATACATACTATTGCTTAGGATCCATCAAATACTTTTGCTCGCGCGCGATTGATCTAAACACAGCAAGTGACTGCATATACCTCAGCTAAAACTAGGTGATATTTGAGAATATTATCTGAACGAGGTTCCCCAACTTGCAAACCTTACGTCCACCACGATAAGTCAAAATGCCTCAAAATTAATTCAACTCAGGGTAATTAGGTATTATCAACTGAATTGATAACATTAATTGCCCACCGTAAAGAGTTTAAAAGCTCAAGTTTCGAGCGTTAACCCTTTGCAATCGTTCTGACGAGGGGCTAATGCTCGAAACGTCAGTTTTTAAACTCTTTGCGGTGGCCAGTTTACGTTCTCAACTCAGTTGATAATACTAAATTATCATGTTATACTCTCTCACCGACGCAGCATTACAGTTTCTTTATAAATTTACCCCTTTCTTAATTCAATTCAGTAAGCCGTTCATTGACATTTTTCACGTGCGTTGCAAAATATTTGAAGGATAAAAAACACAACAGCTTCTCTTTTGCGCGAAAATATGTACGGATATTTGTCCTTGGACATTATCTGTTCCTTGAAGCTCACAGTTTCCATCCATGTCCATCGGTGTTCAAAACCGTGTGGCAATAAAGAGAACGATAGTGAAAGAGATACAATCGAAGAGATGACGCGCTTTTGTAAAGTGGGCGGGGCCTTGAAACATGAAATGTTAGTACACTGTTAGCTGCACACATTATCAACTCAGCGCGCGGGTCAAAACAAGCATTGAAGTCCACATAGGATCTGCTTTCTCTATATCTTACGTGCATCCTAAGAATATGGAGACAGACAATGTCAATCAACGCAGTTTTTGTATTTTATAAACTCAGTATATTTCTCTTACACAAATAAGTAAAAAAAAAAAGCACAATAGAAACTGCATTAACTTGTTCAAGGCATTTAGTTAAGTACACGTTAAAGGGAGACACCAAAATGAACCCATTTACTCCAAGACTGATCATTATTTCAATTCTCCTCACAGTATTAATACACCGACAAACATGATGTCAATAACAATTAAAGAAAATCCAAACTGGAAGATAATCTTTTACTAGAAACGTAATGTGACAGGAACAAGCGGCAGCAAAGAGAAACATATTCTTATCAGCTGAGAGAATGTTTCCTCAGAACTTGGGAGTTCATAAGTTAATTAATATAGACTGAGGTAAATGAACAATTATCTTCAACTTAAAATAAAAAAAAATCATCAAAACACTTCACACGAAATACACTGACATTATACAAACCATGTTTAGTTGAAACTGTCACAGCATGTCTTTAAAATCCTATGTTACATTATATTCAACCATGTGTGAGGTTAACTATAACATTTTATACCAGTATTTACCAATGGTCGTTACAATAATCTGCAAAACTAAGATTGATTTTACAAAGCTTTCTTTTAAAACAACAGTGATACAGATTATCTTAAAACTTTTGACCACATAACGGGTTCTAATTACAAAGTGTGCTCTAAATACCAAACTATAAATTCTTAAACCTGACAAAGATATTATCAGACATCTTCAAACTAAGCTGAGGTAAATTTAAAGCAATGAAAAAAATTTGAAGAGGTGATTTGGTTTACATTAATTAATGAGCCTTTTCACCAAAATAATTCCTATTGAGGACTACATGGCTTACGTTAACTGCAACAAATTCCATGTCACATACAATAAAAGTCACACCTATGGAAACTTTAATTATAGTGAACTCTGCGTCCCTCTTACCTAGTTTAGATTACATGGACAATTTTTAGCCTCTCTGTCGTGGTTCTTTAAAACGAACGGATAAGTGTTTGGTAAAACGGACAAAAATTGACCAGACTCGTTTGATTGAAAACAGGGTTGTAGCCAGCTTTTTGACTAATTGTATGCCTCTTCCCTCAGAAATTTCAATTTTTGTTTCAACATTTGCAAGAGTCATATTATCTTTTCGTAAAAGTCAAGCGGGCGGAAAACAATTGTAGGCCAGGCCTACGGGATTAGAGGCTGGCTACACCTCTAAATGTAGGTGTAATGTCTCTAACATATGGTAAGTAAATTTAATAACATCGTCTCTGATGTTTACTCCTTCAAATTAAGCTTAGAATGGCAATCTTAGATTAGACTAGATTGCATTAAAATTGATTGAGCTGAAAATGGTAATCAATCAACTCTGGCTTTGGTAATCGCATTTACCAACACTCATCCGCTTATCGCAAAGCTCACAGCTGCGAAACAACATTGATCAATTTAGTAGAAGATTGGAGACTGGCGAGGGATCGAAAACAGGTTGTGAGCATACTTTCAACTGACATGTCAAAGGCATTTGACTCGTTACACCTACCACTACTTCTGAACAAGCTTGAAGCGTACGGTTTTCAGGAAAGCGCTATTCAACTTTTAAACAGCTATTTAAATGAACGGAAATATCAAGTAAAGATCGGCCGTCATGTTAGTTCGAGCCGATTCGTGAGTCGTGGCTGTCCTCAGGGTTCCGCGCTTGGCCCGTTGTTATGGAATGTTTTCCAGAATGACCTATCCTACTGCCTAACAGCGAACTTGTCTATGTATGCCGACGACCATCAAATTTACCACGCAGGAGCAGACCAGGCAGCTGTGACTTCCCAGTTAAAGGATAGTGCCAACTTAGCAACAACGTGGTACGATTCTAACTTATTGGCGGGAAACCTCAAAAAGTACCAAGTTTTGAACTTGGGCTTCACTCAAAATGACAGCAATATTTGCGTGAATGATGTTGTGATTGAAACTAAAGATAATATCATACTTCTAGGAGTAGTGTTAGATTCTAAGCTAAATTTCTCTGAGCATGTAATCTCTATCTGTAAAAAAGCCAGCCAGAGAATTGGTGTTCTAATGAGACTACGTAATTTAATTCCTATGAAATCTAAGTTAATATTATTCAAAAGCGCGATATTACCATTCCTCACGTACTGTCACCTAGTGTGGCATTTTTGTAAAGCGAGTGACACTCGAAAGCTTGAAAGACTACAAGAAAGAGGACTTAGAGCGGTTTTCAAGGATAATAATTCTAGTTATGAACAACTATTAGAGAAGGCAGATCTGCAAACACTACTAAATAGTCGCTTACAGGATCTGTGCATCCTTATGTATAAAGTAAAGCATAAACTGTGCCCTGCATATATAAGTAACATCTTTAAAGAACCAAATAGTAATTACAATCTGCGGCAAGCAGATTTCTCTATACCTAGGTATGAAACAGTCACCTATGGCAAGCACTCTATTAGATATTTAGGGCCTAGGCTATGGACAAAACTACCCAAGAGTATCAGGGACGTCACAACCCTAACGTCGTTTAAAAGCAAGATACGCCAACTCAATATAAGTGAACTTTTAGATGACGGCTGCGCAGGCTGTAGCCTTTGTTCATTTTGACTTCTGTGTATTTTTACTATAAATCTCTTAATGAGTTAACTATAGATATTTTACCTACTACTGTATATAGTTTTTTTAGTTTGTATATTCTCCCCTAATTGGTGTCCCCAAATT
The DNA here is from genome assembly GCF_036669915.1 of Pocillopora verrucosa. Taxonomy (NCBI): domain Eukaryota; kingdom Metazoa; phylum Cnidaria; class Anthozoa; order Scleractinia; family Pocilloporidae; genus Pocillopora; species Pocillopora verrucosa. The sequence continues at coordinate 8,420,947 of NC_089324.1, forward strand.
AGTAAGGGATTTGTTCCCTGGCTAGACGGTTTTTTGACACTTTAATAAAGTTTCTATTCTATTCTATTCTATTCTATTTTTTTTCTAAAGATGAAGGTAAATTGTAACAAAGTAATTTATGATGTAGAAAACGGATCTAAGATCAATTCACATACATATTCAATCAAAGTTATGGAAATAAAAATTCGCCAACTTTTGCAAATAACGAATTGTTTCTTTGCTTATCAAAAGCTTAGAGCATAAAGGTAATTAAAATCCGGTGGAAAAACCCCTGGCTGGGTAAAAGAAATAACCTTTAAATTTTTTTCCATACAACTGATTGTAATACAGGAACAGAGCTGAGTGACATGTTGGTGGAAATGGAAACCTCGTTCATAACAGAGGCCTTGTTGCATTTCGTTCTCTTCGCAAGCATTTAAATTTGTTAAGGTAACAAAAAAAGACAATTCCACTGATCAAAATATGATAAAATAAAATGCTTTTATTTCTTCACCAAAGTAAAGTTGCACATCTCAAGTTCCATTTAACAAAAAAGTAAAAAGTAAAGAAAAATAGCCAAAAATTGTTTAAAATAGAGAGACATTTAAACCTTCCAAGTTCCTACTTCATTCTTTTGAGATGAAAAATAAAATTTTCTCATTTATTTGATTTTTTATCCAAAAAGGGCGCCCAGTATTTGATGTCATGGAACTCATCTGATTCTCTGAGGCTTTTCATGGCCAGGTTCAGTGACTTGGTTGTAGGTTGATAAAAGGTGTTGATAAAGGCATTTCATGAACTCGAGAGTAGCCTCGTCATCAATCTCAGGCAGTCCACCTTGCAACTCAAAAACGCATCCTAATGAATAGTAAGCCCTTGCCTCCGAGTATTTGTCTCCTACTTCTTTAGCTATTTTAAGATCTAGGTTGTGGTACTCTATGGCATTATTGAAATCACCCAGACTTAAATGAGCATTGCCAAGACTGCCATAACCACTGCCCTCCCCATGCTTGTCTCCTATTTCTTTAGCTATTTTAAGATGTAGGTTGTTGTACTCTATGGTTTTTTTTAAATCACCCAGTCTAAAATAAGCATTGCAAAGATTGCCATAAGCAACACCCTCCCCATGCTTGTCTCCTACTTCTTTAGCTATTTCAAGATGTAGGTTGTTGTACTCTATGTTTTTTTTTAAATCACCCAGTCTAAAATAAGCATTGCAAAGATTACCATAAGCAACACCCTCCCCTTGCTTGTCTCCTACTTCTTTAGCTATTTTAAGATGTAGGTTGTGGTACTCTATGGCTTTTTTGAAATCACCCAGACGGCCATAAGCATTGCCAAGATTGCCATAAGCGTTACCCTCCCCATGCTTGTCTCCTACTTCTTTAGCTATTTTAAGATGTAGATTGTGGTACTCTATGGCTTTTTTGAAATCACTCAGACTGTCTTAAGCATTGCCAAGATTGCCATGAGCACCACCCTCCCCAGGCTTGTCTCCTACTTCTTTAGCTATTTTAAGATGTAGGTTGTGGTACTCTATGGCTTTTTTTAAATCACGCAGACTGTCGTAAGCATTGCCAAGATTGCCATAAGCGTTACCCTCCTCATGCTTGTCTCCTACTTCTTTAGCTATTTTAAGATGTTGGTTGTGGTACTCTATTGCTTTTTTGAAATCACCCCGACGGCCATAAGCATTGCCAAGATTGCCATAAGCAACACCCTCCCCATGCTTGTCTCCTACTTCTTTAGCTATTTTAAGATGTAGGTGTGGTAATCTATGGCTTTTTTGAAATCACCCAGACGGCCATAGGCATTGCCAAGATTGCCATAAGCGTTACCCTCCTTATGCTTGTCTCCTACTTCTTTAGCTATTTTAAGATGTAGGTTGTGGTACTCTCTGGCTTTTTTGAAATCACTCAGACTGTGATAGGCATTGCCAAGATTGCCATAAGCGTTACCTTCCCCATGCTTGTCTCCTACTTCTTTAGCTTTTTTAAGATATAGGTTGAGGTACTCTATGGCTTTTTCTTCTCGATTAGAGAGGTCTATGACTTTCTTGACATCACCTGAACTCGCACTTTCATGGTCATGACTAATAGGATCTTTTTCCTCCATGGTCTTATCTCCTACTTCACTGACAGACTGAGGTCTTAATGACAACAAGATCCTATTGTTTTTGTCAATCTTTTTTTTGTTAAGGTTTAAAAATGTGGAAAAAAACAAAAAAGATTATGTTTCTTATCATATTGATATGTAATAGTCCATTTTAATATTTGCGTGCTTGGTTCCCAAGCCTCTGAACAAGAGCAATGGGTAAGGGTGACCTTGTTATAATAAAAACATTTTTAAATGCAAACTACTTTGTTATTATCGTCACTAGATACTGGTCTCTATCACAACAAAGTCACCTTGAGCTTCACTCCAAATCAAAGGCTTGGCAACTAAGTACACAATTATAAAATGGCCCATTAGGAGGGATTGCGTGAAAGGTAGATGTTTTATGAACATTCAGTCTTAAAGTCAGTTATGAAGTAAATCTACACTTCAAATTTTTTTTTTCTGCGTGCAGCCTCAAAGTTTAACACGAAATATCTAGATTTAATCCCTACTTTAATCCCCAGTTTCCGAGTCTCTAAGTAGTGGAAAAAGGTCGAAGGCAAGAAAATCTGCACAAGACAAAGACAAACACAGTGAAGCCGACCAAAAAATTCCGTCTAGGATAAGATCAAGAGGAAATGGACTAAGACCGGCTTGCCATTCTACAGGGGATGGCTACGTTCAAGAAAGGGCCTCAGGTAAAAATTCTGACGAACAATCCCTAACTAGCCAAGTGGACTTTGGATGGGCTCTTTAGAAAACACAAAAAACAGCCACCTTTTCTCAGAAAGTAGAGAGTTATCTCCTAGACGTGTGCTGGACAAGGGAGGAAACTAGTAAGGCAACCGACTCTGATGTGATTTCTCAAATATCAAGTTTAACAGATGACACCAGCCAGAAATGTTGTCTAAGACTGACCGGTTGATACTGCAGCAAATCGCTCGATACTTCAGCCGGTTATCTGCCGTAACAAAAATTGGTTTATTGATGAGGTCCCCCTCTGTAAATATGAATAAGGACGGAGAGGCCGATGCCAATGATCTAGCTTCAGAATTCGAAACTGACCGAACAAGGCAGAGGATAAGGAGAGACCTTGCAAAATTTAGACGGAAACTGCAGGAGAGGGTACAGCTGCTATTAAGCTAAAAAAAAAGGCATTTGCATCTCACTTTTCTCTTATATTTATTGTCTTTGCTCACGAAAACAACTGACTATGTCTTGGGATTTCATCAAGGGAAATTTGCAGGAAGCCTACACGTCAAATTACTGCTGGCTCATTCTTATTTAAAAATTTTTCAAGTCACGCAATTAAACGCCGGCAACACTCGATCTAGAATAGCAATAGAATGCTTGAAAAATACAATTCAGCAATTTCTATCAGTATTACCATCTAGCAAATCACAGTAACGATATTAGCCATGTTTGACAGTGTTTGGTGATTCCACAATTCGTGTTACTGAGAATTGTTGTAAACATCCACTGGTTACAATTGGTCGACTAGCAGGGGTCCCCTTAGGCACGAAAAAAAGAAGGAATGTTTGTGTGTCCCACAGTGGCTGATGTTTTCCTTCCCTGTTAGTTCATAAATGGACTTTAAATTGCTTAATTTGTAAATTGATTAAGAAAAGCGGGCAGAATAAATTGAACGGAAACTTAAATGACGAAACAGAAATTTCTTACGTGTAAAAATAGCACAAATTTGGTCGGGGCAACAACTCACATGAGAAGTAGTGTAAGAGATAACAAAATTATAGTTCGGTTGCATTTTGAAATTAATGGGGATCGCAAAGTGTAGATATTCTCTCAAAAGAACATCGCGTAAAATTATCCCGATCAGGCAAATAATTATTTGTGTGATTGTTTTGTTCGGATATGTTTTTTTTGCGTTTGTTTGTAAAACCGTAGTTTAACTGATTCGTCCGCAGCTGAATGGACGTCGCCAATTGCTTTACAAAGCCAAACTTTAAACTTAAACATCCTTTTGGGAACACAATTGAGGGATAATTTTGGGTTACAAATATCTTTATGAATTGGATATTCAAACGTGAGCACTGATCTCTAATGTTAACTACAAAAAAAATTTTTTCTCGCTCATCTCCGGCATTTCAAAGTTATCTCACTTCGAAGACTCTACGTTTATCCATTCCTGCTCAAAATGGGAAGGGGGTATTTGTTATTTTCCCTTTGCCAACATTAATTTCAAAACACATGCAACTAACCTTACGTACCTACTAGGTCATTCAGTCGTATCATGGAACTCACGCCAGCGGAGCTCGAAAGCGAGGGCCAATATTGGTACTTGCGTTTTCTCACATAACCCATATGTTTGTACACGTATCTTCGAAAAAAAGGAATGCCTTAGGTCTTTAGCATTTTAAATGTCACTGTAAATTAAGAGTGGAGAAACAATGAGGGTCTCATTGGGGTGGATGGCTCTTACGGCTAACGGTTAAAGATTTTGGGCATTTTTGGTTGGCGGTTAGTTTCTTATATGAAATAGTAATATATGTAATAAATGTGTATGGAACAGTACTGGAAATATTTTGGCACTCTCAAAATGATAAATCGTAGATAGGAAAATCTTGACGGTTAGAGTTTTTTGCGACTAGCGGTTAAAATTTTTCAATTTTCACGCCTCTCAGCTAAATTTTGGCCGTTTTACGGTTAGTGGTTAACCTGAGACCAACTATTCTATTCTATTCAGACCTGTTCAACACTTAGCATTTCATTGAAAAGGGAAAGGTTCGTTTCGTTTCGACGAAAATTTCCCGGAAATTACCCTTCTTCCGTAAAATTGTGATTTAAAACACAATGTAATCATGATATTTCCTGCCGTTTTACTTGCACACAAACTGCCAACACGTCACATAATCCTAAGAAGTTCAAGAGGTTGTCCCGAATTTATTTTCTGTGATCCTTTTTCAAGTCGTCTGCAATAGTTTACCCGTATTTTTCTTATTGAACATATCCCTGGATTCTCTTAAACTGCCTAAGCCAATACACCGCAAAGGTAGAAATATCATTCCATTTTTGTATTCAAAAAGTTCCCACGATGAATCCAATTTTTTTACTCTAGACCATCCTAAACGGTATAAACATTTCATTCCCAATTAAGATAGGATTTGTATATCTCAATTATGACTGTCACAACAGCGTTTTCATCCTATTGGAAATGATTCGCTTCCATATCCTTCAATTGTTCTGACGAGAAAAAATGGTTACTTCTGATTTTTGAGATATCGTTAAGACTTTTCATTAAGTTGATAGACACACAACCTCTATTTTTAATCAATGTTTGATGCTATTTACATTTTTTCTAGTTTTTGGATATGCGCTTAATATAGATTTGACAGAGAAAATCTAAATAAAAACTACTGCAGTCTGAGTTTCATTCGTAAACTTTGTCTTTGACACGTTTAAAAGGTACTCGTACAGGCACTCGCACAAATGATTAAGACAATTTTCTCTCCCCTCTCCCCCAAAAAATTGAAAAATCTAGAGAACGAGAGCGAGGAAATTAATTTGAGAGTGATGGTTGAGATAACTACACTAGACGGTGTACCTATCGTCATCAAAGACACTTAAAATAATCCACAACTTGTCGTAAAACATGCATCATACGTGTAAAGAAAAAGATTTCATTGTTCGTGAATAAAGAAAATCCACTTAGTAGCACAGAGACGCTGAGAAATAAGACCAACCAATAGATCGGTAACATAACATAATGCATAACTAGTCGTAAAACATGCATCATGCGCGTAACGAGAAAGATTTCACTGTTCGTGAACAAAGAAAATCCAATGAGTAGCTTAAAGACGTTGGGAAATAAGACCGACCAACAGATCGGTTGTTAACAGAAAAAGATACAAGAGTTTGCACGGTGTATGGAGGAAGTTTCTTTGACAATGGGATCGAGGATGATAGAATTTGCCAGAAATACCGTTTAGTAGGGTAATATGTCGACCATCTTCGACATAAATTGCTTGTTGTAGGATTTCGGCGGTGTCACAGTCAAACTAACCTTTTTCCCTCCCTCATAAGTATCTCTAGTTTTCCAATGATCCCCCCTCATTGGCACTTAAAATTTTCACGATTTCCCTTGATATAGACAACAGAATTTGAAGTATAAACGTTTTACTTTAAGTAAGCCGGAAAGTTCCGTTCATAACTTTGCGACTATTGAGCTTGTTCAAATGAAATTTTAGCTTTAAATATATGTTTTTGCATTATGAATAATTCAACCGATCAGAAAACTGTAGCCGGCGTAGTCAGGTTCCTAAAGGAAGGAAGATAGGAGGGGGGAGGAGGTAAATAGGATAAAGGAAACACTCAGTTTTCTTTAGTCCCCCCCCCAATGTTATTTATTTAATTAATTTATTTATTAGCGATATTTATGCAGGCTGGCCCAGTTCAGCTTCAAACTGGTTTGAATTGAGGCTTGTTAAATTCGACATGCGTTTGCTATGTTTCTTCTGATCAACTCGTTGGACTACAAAACGAATCCGGACTTCATAGATCGAGCATACTTATGAAAAACACCATAAAATTTCAATAACTAAACGATACTGGTAGTTAAGTCACATTTTTTTTAACGGTTAACTTTTTTTACGACTATCGGTTAAGTAAAGTAAAACAAACACCAACCAAATCTTGGTATTTTTCGACCAACTAAATCAGCCATGAAAATTGAAGTTTAAGAGTTCAAGCTGGCGATTTTACCCGTTCAAGAGCTAAATTGCATTGGTGTCACTATCCGAATCCCATTAAACTGTTAAAATTTAAATTTTAGTCACAGATGTAAGATCTCAGCATGTGGAATGTATTCAATCATTAATTAGGGTGTCTCTTTTGTGTCGTTGCTGTTTCTCGTCGTCTATTCGTCTTCTGTTTTTTTTCCATACCACATACTTTCGTTCATTATTGTTTCTTTCGCAATTATTGGCGTCAATTACATTTTCAGTTAGTCGTTTTCGCATGCATTAATTTTTTGTTTTTCGTGCGTATATAAACTTAGTTTTCTCTGTTGAGGGCCCTTTTTTTTTTCGGTAGTCGCGCTAGTCGCAGTTCGCTTTCAAGTTCCTATATTCTTCATTTCGTCTTCGGACAGTGTTTTTTCGTCAAGTGCAGTTTTGCAGTAGTCGTAACAATGTAAGTAATGTCGTTTCAAGTCGGCTCAGTGTATTTCCTTCTTATCACCTTTACTTAATCAATTGTTGTAATTTTGTATTCATTTATTATTTTTAAGTCTCAACCCACATCGTTCACCTTCAATAAATCGCCTATTTTATCAGTAATTGTGGTGTTGAGAAGTTACGATTGCCGCAGTCACAACAGATACCTAGTTATTTTAAAATATTTGAATCAATCTTGCAATAAAATAAGTTTTGGACTTTTTTTTTCTCTTTGGGACGAGTAGGTTCATGCGAAAATTAAAGCCGCTGCTTGGTCGGAGCTGTTTTCTTCGAAATTGCATTTATATTTTCTGTGCGGTAGCATAGAAGTTGAACATACACGTCCAATATAGTTGTAGAAATCAAATTGGTGTCGATTACATCAAAAGATAGAGCAAAAGCGACTTAAGTTCTTGCCTGGTTTCATCTTTACTTTGGGTGATAACACGGGAGATATTTCCCCATTTGCTGATTCTCCACGTAGATTATCTCAAACAATCACGAACAAAGTTAGGACGTAGTACCCTATAATCTCGTTTCATTTCTTGTCTGATTAATGAGCAAACAAAATTGTTTTTGTATTAAGGAAGCTGCCATTGATATGGTAGGTGTTTGAAATCTTGTTTTAGTGACACATCGTAAAACGAAATTGGACAAAACAATTTATCATTATTAATTGTGATAGGATATGATGGATATGAAGGAATTATTACAACTCGCTAAGCAATCATTTTATTCTTTTTAAGCAACCTTTGATTAAAGAATTTCTGACTAGCGTTTACTCGTTAGAAAAACAAACATGAAATACCTTTTGAATGACAAATATGCATTTTTCTTTTGTTTAAGTTCATGGTTGCACGTTACATTTACATTACTAAGTAAACAGGGACAGTTCGAAAGTAAAAAATAATTAAGTTAGTAAAAATTTTATGCAGAGTTAAGGCGAGAGTCTGTTGTGCACCACAACTACTTTTTTTTCTTGACATTTAATGTTCAATTTTGATAGGAATAAATTACGGTCGAGACTTCTGTGATAGTATTATTATTTCACAACAAGAGAAAGTTGTACGTTAAGATTCGGAAAAACCAGAAATTCTGAAATGAGTTCTGTAAGAACAGGTGATGGTTAATTTTACTCTAGACGCTGACTTACTCTTGGTTTACTAGTAATAATTACATCTCTAAAATTCATAAGCATTATGGAAATTTCTTGAATAACAAAAAAAATTTCAGTTTAATTTAAGTTTATAACTGGCTTCGAGACTTGACTCGTACTGATGACAATATGGCGTTAACGTCAAGCGCACTCACTTAGAAAGGAAAATAATTGAAATTGTTTTACCGTCAAGGAAAAGATAACTCCAACAGCTCTTAGTGCTTTTTATCCCATAATTTAGTGTAAGACAAGACGGTAGAATAAAACTAACATCTGGTTCCTTTCTATGCTGTACGTATTTTTTTCTTTAACTATGTGCTGTTGTATTCAGGGTAGGTGTCATCGTTAGGAAAATATACCTACGATATGGTGATAGTGTTTAGAATTGATGTCTTCTGTAAAGAATACCAACGACAGCTGGCGCGACGATTTCATTAGGTCCCTTTTTTCTTTCTAACGATATCTATCCTATGAGCTTCCTGTAGAAAACCGGTGACTTTCAAAGTTAGCTTTTTTAAAAATTATTTACGATTTTAACTCCAGCTGGATTTAGCTTCATGGAAGGCAAAGTGCTTGCCTGATTGTCCGCTTTACTGCTTGCCTTACTTCACTGATCTTCCAGCAGTAAAGACACGGATTCAACGTCGAGTTAAAGTAGACTAAGACAATTGTTATTTCCCTAAAGACCCGTAAGTGCGATGAATATGTTTTACTGAGCACAATTTCCACTATACCATATGGTGTATAACAAACAACTAATGCTAGTTGAACCCAAAGTGCACTGTACACTGCCTTTCTGTATCGCGCCACGTTCAGTGCACTTGGTTGGCTCGGCTGTTGTTGAGAATGATCTTGTACTTGAGCCTGATGGTGCCTGAGAGCGCTAAATATTTTTGAGTATGAGGTGATTGAGATAACAAGGCAAATTAGTATAACTATAACGTGAAAAAAGGTTACATTGTAATTAAAAATGGTGCCTAAAGAAGCAACAAGACTTAAAACCCAAAAGTTAACTAAAACAATATATGTGCGCTTCAAAGTTACGATTTGTCTGTATCTAAGTCCCAACAACATGGCGAGCAGTCTGTCCACGCTTATGGCTGTCATCGTCAATAAAGACACTCCACATAACATATGGCTTGTGATGATGTCCGCGTCATTTATGTATTGGAAAATTCTCCAGTCTTCGAGAGACCAGGAATGCGAAAAGCTCAGGGTAGCATGGAGAGGCTGGGCAACAAGGCCAACCGACAGATCAGTTGTTGCCAAACAACGATACAAGAGTTTGGACGGTGGATGGAGGGAAGATTCCTTGTGAAGGGAAACAAGGATCAGATAGTTCCCAAGAAATGCTGTCACGGAAAAGAAAATGTGCACCGCTGTGAAGGAAATTGATTGTCAATGCAACTCACGTACCAATTAGTTTTATAAAGCCGATTCTCATAAATTGTGTTTTACCTCCTATTAAGTTTGTTGTCACCATCACTTCGTAGCTCAAAAAATTGTTGATTTTCTTTCTCCCGTATGTTACCTGTTATAGCGACGAGAGATATTTCGTCTCAACAGAAACTGCACAGCCCTAAGCACTTAAATTGTACTTCCAATTAGAATCTCCCCAGAAACTTCCTCAGATAGGTTTGCTTTCTTTTAATGTGCATACAAACTTGATTATTTTTTACTCTCGAACTGTCTCCGTTTACTTAGTAATGTAAATATAAGTTGCAACCACGAACTAAAAAAACAAATTTCATATTTGTCATTCGAAAGGCATTTCGTGGGCGTATTTTTAACGAGTAAACGCCTATGAGAAAGTCTTTTAATAAGGGTTTCTTATAAAATAAGAATCAAATGATTGCTCAGCGAGTTTCAATAATTCCTTCATATCCATCATTTTCGATCGCAATTAATGATGATAAATTGTTTTGTTCACTTTCGTGTTAAGATGTGACCATCGTGATCAAGGGAGTGTGGTTAAACACTTCAGAAAAAACGCTAAAGCCGAACATAACTTAGTTGCTCGCGTTTTCCCGCGCTTCAGACAGTTTGCTCCTTTCTGATATGGGTTGTCATAGGCTCCTCGTTGTATTATCTTTCGCTCTGATTGTCAGTTATGATTAGCCTGGATGTGGTATCGAAAATCATCACTCCTGCTCCTTGGGGACGCATAATCGTTGCGGTAGTAGTAGTAGTTATAACTAAGGTCGAAGCGAGAAGTTCGTCTTTAACCTGGTGAATATATTTAAGATCGAACCTCATGAGCTGATATCAACATCATTCCTACCCCGTCCCATCTCCATGCGTTTGATATCTTTTTCTTAAACTCAACCATTTCAGCTTGTTTAATAACACACGTGGCAACGGACGTGCTGGACAGTCCTATGCGATGCTTTCTATCCAGGTTTGACAAATAGCGATTTCATTGTTTAAAGGATAAAATCACTTCTAACTTTTTAAAATTGCCGCAGTTGAATTGAATATATACTTTTACTACGACTATTAATTTGAGGGTTAAATTAGGGCCCTTCACTTTTTTTCCATTTCCTTTTGTAATATAATCACTAATAATTTTTGTACAGCAAATCATCATCCCACATAAAGAAACCCATAGGCTGAACTGGAAGTCACCAGATGGGAAGACTATTAATCAGATCGGCCATGTCTTGGTGAATGGACGCGTGAGAACATCGATCTTGGACACGAGAGTGATCAGAGGAGAAGATGTACATAGTGACCACTACTTGATGAGAACCAGAATAAGTCTAAAGTTGGCAGTGGTGCATGGGAAGGAGAAAGCAAAGATAAGGTTTGACGTATGTAAGCTGCGAAGTGAAGGGATCAGGAAGAGGTATTACATTAAAGTGAAGAACGGGTTTGAAGCGCCAGGAGATACAATAGATCCAGAAGAAGAGCACGACAAGACCTTGGCTACGTACAGAGATACCGCAGAGAAAGTTATTGGAATTTCAAAAAAGCACAGCAAGCCATAGATAGGAGACAAAACGTGGAAAAAAATTCAAGAGAGGAAAGAGGTAAAACTGAAAATAGAGGGTGCGTGATAGGAACGACTGTAACGCCGATAGAGAGAGGCGTATAGTGCAAAAGTTAAGGCAGTGAAATGGAGCGCTAGGGAGGATAAGAGGAATTGGTTGAAGGAGAGAGCTGCAGCAGAAGAAAAGGCCGCTGAGAAGGAAGGTGAAGGAAGAATGTGTGAAAGACAAGGGAGTGCTCAAGACAGAATCACAAGAAAGATTGCAGAGTTGGTTTCTTCCAGATTTTGGAGGAAGACAAAGCGACGAATGGAGAAAGACGAGCTCGATGAAGACAACTCGAGTCGAGAAGTAGATGATTTCATCGCCGCCCAAGGGTCGAGTGGAAAAAGTTTGACAGGTTTTGCGAACAGCAGGTCGATGGATATTTTAATGAAATGAACATACCTGCTGCTGCTCTCGACAATCTCCTTAACAATTTTGTTAAAAATGTCCGCAAGAAGAATAGCGGCGGAGAAAGAACCAGACAGTATTTCAAGCTTCCAAATAAGAATACTCGAGTTATCTTACTCTTGTTCGTCTTTCTCTGTTTGCCCTTCGTCTTTCTCCAAAAGCCTTACAAAGTAGGTTCGGCTCCCAAACGATGCCACATCCTCCTTTCTTTCCGTCAACAAATATTACTTATTGAGCTGAGCCCAATAAGCTTTTCTTTGTTTAACTGTTTATAAGGTTGTATAGTTCCCCTACTTCATCAAACAGTCTCCTAGAGTTTTTTGCTAAAGTCTGTCTTTCTTCATTGTTGTTTTCCACTTGCCTCGGATTGTGGAGTTGCTCTATTTCATTAGAAGGGATTCTCGATTCTTCTTCTAAATTTTGATTTCCATCAGTAAAACTTGCTCCTTCTCTTCTTCAACTTTGCGGTCCTCTTTCTTCTTTATAAAGTGACTCCTTTCCTATTCTTTCAACTTTCCTCTATTTCTTTTTCTGTATTCTTGTTGATACTTTCTGCGTTTCTCTCGCCCCTCCCTGCTCTCTCTATATTGTTTGGCTTCTTTCGCAATATCTCACGGTTCCTTGTTCTGTATTCGCCTTGTAACTTTCTCCCTTTTTCCTTATCCATTTCTTGTCTGCTTGTACATTTTTTTTATTATTCCAAGACGCTCGAATGAACCAATTTTGGCGTAAGAAACTTTTGTCAATTTTTTTGGCCATCCGGCGCTATTCGTGTGCAATACACGTCTTAGAACGCTACCTACGGAATTTTTATTTTAATGTGTTCATTGTACCATGACGCTCGAATCAACTGATTTTGGCCTAAGAAAATTATGTCAATGATTTGGACCATCGCTACTCATGTACAATATAAGTCTTTGAACGCTACCTACGGAATCTTTATTTAATTGTGTTTATTCTTCCAAGACCCTCGAATCAACTAATTTTGGTGTAAGAAAATTATGTCAATGTTCGAGACCATCGCTGCTTACGTACAATACAAGTCTTTGAACGCTACCTGCGAAATCTTTATATAACTGTGTATATTGTTCCAAGACCCTCGAATCAACCGATTTTGGTGTAAGATAATCATGTCAATGTTTTGGACCATCGGTACTCATGTACAATTCAAGTCTTTCAACGCTACCTATGGAATCTTTACTTAATTGTGTTAATTACTCGAAGACGCTAAAATCGACTGATTTTGGCGTAAGAAAATTTTGTTGATGTTTTAGACTAATCCGGCGATTAATCGCTACTCATGTGAAATACAAGTCTTTGAACGCTACCTACAGAATCTTTCTTTGTGTTTATTTTTCGAAGACAATCGAATTAACCAATTATGGCACAAGAAGATTGTGTCAATGTTTGAGACCATCGTTATTCCTGTGCAATACACGTCTTCGAACGTTACCCACGGAATTTTTATTTTATTGTGTTTCTTGTACCATGACGCTCGAATCAACCGATTTTGGCGTAAGAAAATTATGTCAATGATTTAGACCAAAGGTATTCATGTAAATACAAGTCTTTGAACGATACTTACGGAATCTTTATTTAATTGTGTTTATTGTTCCAAGACCCTCGAATCAACCGATTTTTGGCGCAAGAAAATTATTTCGATGTTTTATCGCTACTCATGCGCAATACAAGTCTCTGAACGCTACCTACGGAATCTTTATATTTATCAGTATAAAAATGGCTAGTTCAGCCACTACTATACACATCCACAAACTTTTAGTAAAGACAAATTCTCGATAGATTTTTCTATGATCACGATGGGAGAAGCTCAACTTCGACGAAGCAGACGTTTGGTAGGCCACCTTCCCGAAATTAGCGAAACATTCGCCGAGTGTTTCATTTGTCTTGAGAAAATGGAACTGTGTTTTCCTGTGGTGGTACGATTGCCATGTTGCCAAAACTTCTGCCACAGACAAGAGCTAGACAGGTGGCTAGACACCAATAACAGCTGTCCCCTTTGCAGAGCGGTTATTGAAGTTGAGCAGCCAAATGTCCCTCAAGATGAAGCTTTTCACGTTTCTCTCAACGCGAGAGAGGCTCTCGCAGGACGAGTGCTAAATCAATAAAGTGGGTAAGTTTCTGGAGAAAGTGTGGTGCTGCGTCGGTGGGAGAGAATAACAGGGTAATTTTATCAACTGAGTTGATAACGTAAATTGGCTAAATTCGAAATCGTTTATTTCAGGATGAGTCTATCGAAATGGCGGAAGAGGTTAGAAGATTGGATTGTCAATATATAGCAGTACTTCGGTATAAAATCGTAATGTAGAGTGATGTATGTCACTGTTGCTAATATTAATTATGAACTTGAGAGATTAGGTAACCCTTAATGTAAATCAGAACTGGGATGAGATTTTAAGATGAATGATAAATTTTGAGAATATATTTAAAGAATTACTTAGATTTAATGGTAACTATGAGCTATCAATTTTTTTTAATATTCTTGATTATGTATTTTCAGTTTGGAATGTTGCGGTCATCGAAGCTTTGTGATAAATCCTAAAGACTATTTCCTCATAACGGTAGAACAAGTGAAATACCAATTGGTCTACGAGAAACGTGTGTTGGATCCTGTCACCTTTAAAGCGTATCCCTTTGGCTACGAACGTTTGACAGATCAGGACATCAAGATAGTGAACATGTTGGTTGATTTATGAAAGCAATTAGATAAAGTGTTGGGGCAAGTGACCATCAGGGTTCGCACATGTCCCACGTGTAAAATGAGGTCTTTGTGTATTTAAAAAGAGACGGTTAATTTTGTCTCCTTTATTTTTTTTACTAGAAAATATCATTTTCATTATGTATGACGTCTTTCAAGCGAGACTTGATCTTTTAAGGGGTAACTAATTTGCATAAAAATGGTCTGAATTGAAAACGTGACCTGTGAAGACTCGTGAATTTATGTTAGAATGACAAAACTAATTTGCATAAAAATGGTCTGAAGGAGCCAATACAACAACCCTTACAGAATAAAGTTCGGATCCCAAACGATGCCACATCCTTCTTTCTTAGCGTCGATAAACATCGGCCCAATTTTCAACAGTATCATAAATCTTGTTCGGTCTGCACCGGATGATCCACCTGAAAGCTTCCCTGAAAACGCCTAAAACACCAAAAACTGGATACTTATCGTTGAAAAGGTCCTTGTGTTCTTTTCGATTGCACGAATAAAATTCATCCTTTCCTCCATTTAACGTTGACAGCTAACAAAGTTAGTTGTTTGCACTATCTACAGAGAAACACGTTGTGTCTTGCAGATTTCGGGCATTTGAAAAGACGTAAAAGTTACTTGTACAACTTTGTATCACAGTTCCTTACAGAAAATCTTTGTATACTTGAACCGTTCTTTTCATGTAGATTTGCATATAGAACTATGGACTTTGAACGAATATTTTAAACTATCGATGACTCAAAGTTTAGGCGAAGGATTTGACGTGCGTCAATCATTCACAGCCGTTCCGCCTGAATTGAAATCTTTCCCCATCTATTTGAACCGAAAGATAATATAAAGATTTAGCCAAGCCTAACAGCGGAGCTCTTGTTATTTTGATTTCCAGCCTTTCACTATAATAAAAAATTGTAATAAAACTCTTCAGCACTGGCTGTCAGAGTTTCTTCTAGGGGATTTTATAGACCAGTCCGGGGGTGGTGGGGAAGGGGGGGTGCAGAGATATGAACGGATCTGGAACCGAGGGAAATTTCCGACACTTCTTTGGCTTTTCTAGACATCAAGATTTCTATTGAAAGCAACGGTTTATGCACTAGTGTCTACTACAAACCTACAGATTCACATAGTTACTTGGTGTATTCATCTTCGCCCCCCTCAAAAGTCAAGAATTCTATACCTTTTTCACAGTTTCTCAGACTTCGTCGTTTATGTAGTGACGACTCTGTTTTTTCCGAAAAATTAGAGGCAATGTGCCAGTTTTTCGACAAACGTGGCTATCCTGTTTCTTTAGTTCAAGCGGGCCGCCACCGTGCCCAACAAATTGATCGACAGTCAGCACTACAAACGGCTGAGGAGGAAAACTCTGATCGCATTCGATTCACTCTCACATTTCACCCTCACAACCACGCAGTTAAATCTATCATTCTTAAAAACTCTAAACGACTCCAAAACGATTCAGAGACTAGTACTATCTTTTCGCAACCTTCACTAATTTTATTTAAACACGACAAAAACATAGCCAACTTTTTGGTCAGAAGTTCATTTCAAGCCAATGACATACCTGAAACTTTCAAATGCGCTCGCTCACGATTCAAAACTTGTCCTTTCATTCATAACGTAGAGAAAATGTCGGGACCTAAGAGATCCATTAAGATCACAGATCACTTTACTTCCAAATCGGCACTCTAAATCCTCACGGTATCAACGAGCGCTTTTCATTCACCTAATCTATTCTTGTTTTCTCGTCACCATATTCCCACCAATTGCGTAGCTCCATTTCTGCATATAAACCCTCACTCAACCCACAGTTCCTCACTCAACCCACAATTACTCTAACGAAGGGCTAACGCTTGAAATGCCAGCCTTTAAACTCTTTACGGTGGCCAATTTACGTTTTCAACGCAGTTGTTAACATTAAATAAAATTCACATATCCCGCGAACAATTCCTTATATCAATGTTTAGTTTGGGTATGATCATTGGTAAGAAACACCATGCAATTTTGAAAGCTTGAGCACAAGTATTTTATTCAGTCTGAATAATAGAAAATGTGACAATATGGTAACTTACACAGCAAAATTATATAATAACACTATTCCAAACAAAGGAAGTCAGGCTATAGACTCACCTGCTTCATCCTTTGAGGGCTTAAGGTACAGAGAAATAGATATGGTAAACAGTAACAATTACTACAAACTTGAAAGTTTGAAAGCTAAAAGATATACTTTACAATCATCAAACCCTATGCATCCTAGCAAAAATGGCGTCAATTCTCTTCTCCCAAACATTCATGCTTACAGGAAATCATTAATTTTTGTCACTAGATGGTACTGTACTTACAAGCACAAATGCATTTTTTACTTAGGGTTAGGGCATAGCATATGACCGTACAGGTCATGCAGAAGGTTCCTGCATAGAAACTGATATTTCACTAACCTCAGCAAACTGTAATCATCAGAATTGCAAGGCAAGGTGTATTTACCAAGCGCTAAAGTTTCCAAATTAGTCACCAATGTTACCTTTACCTAGACGACCTCCCGTCATCGTAAAAAACTTCACCAGTAGCCAACAGTTTTACTCGACAAGGCAAACTGTTCCCGTAACTTTTGCGTTAATAGCGAATACCATTTTGCCAATATAATTTTGTTTTGCCACAACAATACCATGATCAGGTTAGTTTTCATTTAATTTATTTTGTAATAGTTGTCACCAATGTTGCATTTCGCAGCAAAGCGATTGTTAACCACCACAATAATAAACGAAGAAAAGTCGAGTGAAGTACATGTCAACATTTCGAAATAAAATTGTTACTCTCACACAAAACGAGTTAAGTTTGCCGAAAATATGTTACTTAGTAAGTTCTACAGCCCCTCGACTTACATTTATTGGGAACTTTCACCTAGCAAAACTGTCAATTTATGTTTAGACATTTCTGAATTCGTCGTTGTTCTTAGTTTTGGAGATTCGGAGGGAGTAATAAGACCTAATTTTCAGCCACGCGCTGCTGGGTATTTATTTAAGTGCTTAAACATGATGCTTTCTGTTTGTATATGCAAGAAATTCTTGGATGAATAAGGAACAATCGTATAAAATTCCAGTTCTGGGACAGAGCTCTCTGCAATTGCATATTGAAAGTATGTCAAAAATTGCGTTGATCACATGAAAATCCCGACAAAGTTTGCGCAGAAAATAAAATTTTAGTAAAATAGTGTTGCGCCACAGTTTGCAACTGTCGGAAGAAATTTTTGCTTGAATGGTTTCATTACTTTCAACTCCCGTTTATTGTGACCAACAACCGAAGTTTTACGGACAGATATGACATAATGACGAAGTCTAGTATTATCCTGTGGATTTACGATTAACAATTTGAGGTTCCCTCTTTTAACTACGATTTGTTGACACTTAACGTGACGGCGCCAGTTTCTGTAGATTCTTTAGTTAAAAAACTAATGATTTCAAACTCACTGTCAAAAATTTTCACATCAACTGGTCATGTTAAAACAGAGAAACTAATTTGTAAAAGTATAGCTGGAAGCACGAATACTATTGGCTGACATACGCAGTTGCCTGCTGGTTTATCCAGGTTTTTTCGTAAACAAATTCTACTCTACTACTAGCGACTGATTCCAATATTTCCGCTGACGAATAAAGGTAGACGGCATTTACCTTTTTATCGAACGCAAATACTTCATGAGCCTTTGAAGTAGTGTGTTCATGCCTGAAGCGCGTTGACTCTAACATATTTGGGCAGCTAATTGTGCAAAGGATTTGGTGACTGAGAACCTCAGATGCTCAAATGCACCCTATGCGACAAGCCCTAATTTGCAAAATGTTTACTTCAGTGACTCCTAACTTTGTCAATCACCGCCTCCTTCCCTCGTGATAACTTGGGGTCATGTACAAACCACAGTAAATGGCATTTCCCCCGTCGATTATCCCAAACTGTATCACAGTTACGTTTTAGTATCCCTTGTCAACCAAGCCATTTTCCTTTCGTGGTTGCGTGTGAGTTTCACATGGAGAATCGTGATTGGCTCTCATAACTTGACATCAAAACACCACTTCATTTAATGTCATGGGTGCTTTGAGTGATCTTTTTGACGTACACATAACTATTGTCTCGCTTATAAAATGTTGTTTTACGTCTGGGTGGACGTTAAATGGAAGTAAAAAAACTTTTCTGGGAATTGGTTTTTGACTGAATGATAAGCAGTAATAAACAACAAACAAGTGCCTTTTTGAATGTCGTTACATTTTTGGTGCGTGATGGGTCGTATGCATTGTTTAAAACATTTCTCCACAACTATGATTCAACTAGTACAACTCAAGTCTGAGCCAGATTAAAGCACTTCTTCTCGCTTCTAAAGTATAAAACAAAACTAAACGCTTCCATAAATAAAGAAGAAACCTTCCATCTTTTTGCAGCGAAACATTCTACAAGTGGGAGTTACTGATGTGCCTCAAAAGCAAACAAATGCAAAAGAATGCATACACCGTAGACAACCTTAATCTAGGATTAGCGTTCTGCCTCGTTTCTTTCGAACTAAAACGCACTAAAAATTTGTTGTTTATTTTAACAAGGAAATTCCATCTGATTGGAATTTGTCCTGGCAGAAGTCGACTTTGAACCGTATCAAATTGTTCCGCGGTCAGACTCCAAGCTCTAGACAGCAATAAATGCAAACGAACAATAATATTGTTCTCCATTTTCGATTTTCGGTAAAATAAATTAAAAAAAAAAGAGGAAAGTTCGGGTACCGTCTGCTAGTCCGGCTTCCAACTGTGCCACATCCGCCATTCCTTTTTTAGGTCCACAAATATCGGCTTAATATGCCATTCTCTTTTTATATTAATTGTTTATATAAGGTTATATAGTTTCTCTATCTCATCGAACAGTCTCTTAGACTCTTCGGATAACATCTCTCTCCTTTCATACATGTTTTCTACTTGCCGCAGATTTTGGGGTGGCTCTATTTCGTTGGGAAGGATTCTCGTTACGGTCTCCTCCACTAAATTTTGATCAACATTCATAAGTCTCTCTTCTTCAATTTTGCGGCCGTCTTTCTTCTTCATATAGCGCCTCCTTTCATATTCTTTCATCTTTTCTCTATTTTTTTTTCTGTATTTTTGTTGATACTTTTTGCGCTTCTCGCGCCCCTCCTTGCTCTCTCTAAATTGTTTGGCCTTCTTTCGCAATATCTCGCGGTTTCTCCTTCGATAGTCTTGTTGTATTTTTCCCCTCTTTTCCTTATCCATTTTAAGTCTGCTTGTACAAATTTTTAAGTCCGCGTTTCCAAAAACTACACCTGTCTCATTTCAGTGATGAAATAATTCACTTGCTGATGGATATTCATTGACATTCCATTATAGAACTGAGAAGTTGATCTCCGAAGCGAGTCATTGAAAGTTTCCTGAGGAATCTTAACTCATACCGATCATTTAACTTAGCGTAAGAAAATTTCGTCAATGTTTTAGACCATTGCTGCTCATGTACATACTGGTCTTTGAAGGTCACCAACGGAATCTTTATTTAATTGTGTTTATATAAATCGAGTTGCGATAAATAATGTCAATTTTCTCAGTATTTCCTTTCCTTTTTCGTTTCAGCTAATTAACATATCTTCTTCTCAAAGGTTATTTCCCACCGCGGGGGTCCTTCGGGAAAAAATTCGTTCCCAGCAAACTATACATCAGAAGAAAGCTTAACAAATGCTGTTTATGATAAAAATACAATTTAAGCGAGTTCTCCTTGTCTCGTGTCAAGAGCCGGTAAGGCGTGAAACGAACATCAATGCACAAGCATCACTTACGGAATCTTTATTCATACCGATTTATGTGTAAGTAAATTATGTCAATGTTTTAGACCACCGCTACTTATGTGCAATACACGTCTTTTGACGCTACCTAGGGAATCTTTATTTAATTTTGTTTAATTAAAGTCGAGTTGCGTTGACCTCTTTGGGACGGTTGAGGAAATGCTATCAGTATCATGTAAATTTGAGGTATGACCGATTTTTATGGAAAAAAGACAAATATTACGAGTTGCGATGACTTATTTGGGACGGTTGAGGACACACTTGCTATCAGTATTATGTAAATTTGAAGTATGTACGTTTTTTTCGGAAAAAAGACAAATTTTAAGGTAAACCTCGATATAAGTGCTTCACACCTTTTAAAAACAGAAGTCGAGTACCGCGGGCACGGCCGTTGTTGTAGCAGGGCAGTCATTTGCGTCATGGCTTCCGGCAGCTGTCAGCATTTCGAAAGTATTTCTAAAGTATTGCTTCTCAGTATTTCTAAAGATAAATGACACTTATCGCACGATGAAATCAAAACTTCGTGCGATAAATAGAAAAATTATCGCGCAATTAATGATAAATTATAGCGCGATAAATGATAAATTAGGAGTTCAAATGTGAAAGTAAGTGTTGGCATTGGATATGGAAGAGGATATTGATGAAATAATATGAGGCAAGACGCTTTGGTAAGCGTAAAAGGGATGCCTTTTAAATATGTCTTTTGAAAGGTCATGCCAATGTTGAGCGAGAGTTGATCGTCCTTTAAGCGAGTCTTGATCGGTTTAGGGAAGGGTAACAAGTACCGTGGGATGCTTGTAGCATACTACGGTAAAAATCCCGCTAGGTTTCTTTTTCATTCCACGGACAAATTGCAAAGCTAGCCAATAGGAATGCGTAAAATCTTTATCGATTTTATCTAAGGTAAAAATTGGCGGCAGGATTTATTAGGAGCGGACAAAGTTAATCCTGAGCTCTTCTGACATAAGAAAACCTGTGGAATTCATTTCTGCATATCTTTTATTTTACTGATTCCAAAAAAAGAAAGCGGTCACATTAAGTGCGTTCTGAGGTAATTTCGTTCGAGGCAGAAAACTTATCATATAAAAGCTAGAGAACACCGTGTGAACAAAGACCATTCGATTCCTCATGGGGACTCAGAATTTTTTTTCTTTGTCCCACGCTCGTTACAAGACGAAAAACATCTTTCATAATTCTTTACCGAGCTCAAAAATTACCATCTCTACTATTCCTATCTACAAACATTACGCTATCGACATTGCTGATCCGCAGTATGCAGGACGCGTGTCATATGAACTTCGTAATTGATCCCGCTTACCGAAGAGTCTCAGTGGCTCAGAGGTAAAGCATCGGAGTGCGGAATCCGAAGGTCTGAGGTTCGATTCCTCATGGGGACTCAGACTTTTTTTCTCTGTCCCACGCCCGTGACTGTACGAAAAACATCTTTCTTAATTCTTTACCGAGCTCAAAACTTACCATCTCTACTATTTCTAAAGGTCATTGCGTTACAGTAAAAAAATGTATTGGCCACTATGAGGCGAAAAGTGACAGAATTAAGAAATAGTGGAATTTGGCTCGTGCAGGCAAAGTAAGATTTGGATTCCATTGGCTAACTTTGACGAATTTTGCAAACGGAAATCCGATAGACCCATGATACTATTTTGTGCTGTTTTTGTAAGCAATTTATATGTTAATCATTCGGAGGAGTTGGATGTTTACCATAATTGTGGATCTCTCCGTGATTTTGCGGAACCTTGGCTTTTGAAATAAGAGCAACCTTGCATTGCTGCAAGACCAATAATTACAAGTTCACAACCATGTTTCATCTGTAGATTAAGTAATTTAAGCACGAGGTGGCCATAAGTGTTCTTTGATTAGATGAAGGAGATGTCAGTGGTGCTCAAATCGATTTCTCTTTAGAGCTTGTTGTTTTGCCTTATCCCATTTTCGTTAATTTAGATTGTGTTTTTTCGAGGGAAGCGTACGTTTTTGTGTGATTAACCATGAAATTTAAAATAAAATCTACCGATAAGCCTCTCACCTTGCGTAAGGTTTATTTTGAAATTGACATCGCGCAATGGTCTCGAAATATCACAAATTAACCACAATTCGCTAAGAAATGACACAGTACAGTCTTTTAGTTGTATTCAAGTGTGTAAGGCCTGTTTACATACTTGCTGACGTTTTTGATAGACAACAGCGGAGATGGCAATTGGTTTTTGCCGAGCTGTTTCTCTATAAGAGAAATTAAAAAAGGGCGATGAGACAGAGGTCAGTAGATTGAGTTACAGTTTTTTTCAGAAAAATTCAAAGGTTTTTGATCTGCCACTCTTCACTATTTTCGGCTTCAAAAACAGTCACGGTTTCTACAACACTAAAATTTTCTACGCTGATTTCTTCGGCTGATCTAACTGACTAATCAAGGTAGTTTACTATACCTGCACGATTTCTTTCAATGCCACGCTCAGTAGCCAACGCATCCCACGGTAACGCCCTGGGCGTCTTGTTTGCGTGAAAAAATGGTCTGAATTGAAAGGGTGACTTGTGACGATTTATCAGCATGAATCGTTAATTTATGCTGGAGTGCTAAAAATAATTTGCAAAAAAATGATCTAGAGGAGCCGATACAACTACTCCGAAAAAATAAGGTTCGGCCCCTAAACGACGCCACATCCTTCTTTCACCGCGTTAACAAACATCGGCTCAATTTCCGACAGTGTCTTAAATCTTGTTCAGTCTCCACCGGGTGATCCACCTAGAAGCTTCCATGAAAACGCCTCAAAACACAAAAAATTGGATACTTATCGTTGGAAAGATCCTTCTGTTCTATTCAATGGCATTAATAAAATTCATTCATTCCTCCATTTAACGTTGACATTGGACAAAGTTACCAGTTTGCACTTTCTACGAAGAAACACGTTATGTCTTGCAGATTTCGGGCATTTGAAGATTGAAGAGAACTCTCGACATATAAAGTTTTTTTTACAGCATTGTATCACAGTTCCTTGCAGAAAACTTTGTACGCTAGAACCTTTCTCTTCGTATAAGTTTGCATTATTTAGAACATTTTGAAATTTTGAGAGCTCAAAGTCCAGTTTTCCTTGGAAGCCAATAAAATACTTTTGTACTCAGGATTTGACGCGCGTCAATCATTTACAGCCGTTCCACCTGAATTCAAATCTTTCCATCTTTATTTGTACCAAGAGATGTAATAAATATATTACTACCTTCGTTTTTTTCTGCTCGATTTATGGCTCGCGCGCTTCGCACTTGGGCCATAAATTCGATTCTCCAAACAGACTGTCTCTAACAATCACGACCAAAGAAACAAAAGTGGACAAAGCAATTCATCATTGTCAATTGTGATCGGAGATGATAGATACAAAGGAATTATTAAAACTCGCTGGGCAAGCATTTGATTCTTACTTTACATTTATACTTCTAAGAAAACGGGGACAGTTCCAAAGTAAAAAAATAGTTAGGTTGGTAAAATTTTTATGCAGAGTTAAGGCGGGAGTCTATAGTGCGTCACAACTACTCTTTTTCCTGATATATAATGTTTAATTTTGATGGGAATAAATTACGGTCAAGAATCATTCATACAGACATCTTTGATAGTGTTATTATATCACCACATAAGGTGAAGCTCCGTCTTCTCAGGAAGAAAATCATTTCAGCTGAGGGAAGAGGATGAAGTGAAACGTTAAGACTTGCAAAAACGAGAAATTTTGAAATGAACTCTTTAGGAACAGATGATGGTTAATTTTACTCTAAACGCTGACTTACTCTTTTTCTGGAAGGAATAATTGCATCTCTAAAAGTCATCAGCATTAAGGACATTTAATTAGTAACAAAACAAATTTAGGTTTGTAACAGGCCTGGAGACTTGGCGTGAACTGATGACAATATGGCGTTAACGTCAAGCGCTCTCACTTACAATGGAATAAGAATTGAATTTTTTTACCGTTAAGGAAAAGACGACTCCAACAGCTCTTAGTGCTTTTACCCCTTAATTTAGTGTAAGGCAAGACAGTAGAATCAAACTAACATCTTGTTCTTTTCTATATTATACGTATTTTCTTTAACTATGTGTTGTTGTATTCAGGGTAAGTGTCATCGCCAGGAAGATATACCTAAGATGTGTTGATAGTGTTTAGAATTACTCTCTTCCGCAAAGAATACCAACGACTGCTTTCTAACGATATCCTACGAGCTTCCTGTAGAGAACAGGTGACTTTTAAGTCAGCTTTTTTGAAAATATTTACGATTTTAACCCCAGCGGGATTTAGCTTCATAGACAGCAAAGTGCTTGCCTGATTGTCTGCTTAACTGCTCGCCTTACTTCACTGATCTTCCAGCAGTAAAGAAACGGATTCAACGTCGAGTTAAAGTAGACTAAGACAATTGTTATTTCCCTAAAGTGCCATGAATATGTTTTACTGAGCATAACTTCCACTATACCATATGGTGTATAACAACCAACTAATGCTAGTTGAACCCAAAGTGCACTGTACACTGCCTTTCTGTATCGCGCCACGTTCAGTGCACTTGGTTGGCTCGGCTGTTGTTGAGAATGATCTTGTACATGAGCCTGATGGTGCCTAAGAGCGCTAAAGATTTTTGTGTATGAGGTGATTGAGATAACAAGGCAAATTGGTATAAGTATTCGGCCGTACGAAAAGGTTATATTCGTTTTAAAAATGGTGCTTAAAGAAGCAACAAGACTTAAAACCCAAAAGTTAGCTAAAATAATATATGTGCGCTTCAAAGTTACGATTTGTCTGTATCTAAGCCCCAACAGCAGGGCGAGCAGTCTGTCCACGCTTATGGCCGTCATCGTCAATAACGACACTCCACATAACATATGGCTTGTGATGATGACCGCGCTATTTGTGTAGTAGAAATACGAAAAGCTCAGGGTAGCATAGAGGGGCTGGGCAACAAGGCCAACCAAAAGATCAGTTGTTGCCAAACAACGATACAAGAGTTTGGACGGTGGATGAAGGGAAGATTCCTTGTGAAGGGAAACAAGGATCAGAGAATTCCCAAGAAATGCTGTCACGGAGAAGAGAGTGTGCACTGCTGTGAAAGAAACTGATTGTTAATGCAACTCATCTACCTATTAGTTGAATAAAGCCAATTCTTTTTTAACTGTGTTTTACCTCCTATTAAGTTTTTTGCTGCCATCACTTCGCAGTTCAAAAAGTGGTTGATTCCTTTCTCCACTAAGTTACCTGTTGTAGCGACGAGAGATATTTCGTGTCAACAAAAACTGCTCAGCCACAAGCACTTAAATTGTACTTCCAATTAGCATCTCCCCAGATACGTTTGCTTTCTTTTAATGCGCATACAAACTGTCAACTACGACAGTTCGAGAGAGTGTCCTGCAATAATTATCCTTAATCCCTTTTTCAAGCAGTCTTCTATATTTTAGCCGTCTTTTATTTTAGGTGTTCGCCAATGTCACAATTTGTCTACTATTGTCTTTAAGGCTCATTCATTCTTAAATTGAACACGAGAGTTTGGCGAACACCAGTTTAGTGATAAAACTTGTCGCTTTTTATCAGAAACAGGAGTCAGACTTTGCTTCCATTACAAAAGCAAACACTAAGTTTTGCACAAAACTTTTATTCTGAATAATTAGACATAATTTGATGAGAAATTTTTTTCAAGGGAAGGGCAAGAGTTTGGAATAAATAAAGAGAAAATAATTTTCCATTATTTCCTATTGGTAAAGCATTTTGGGTCTATCTAGGGATCTTCTAAAATAAAAGACGAATGAAATACATCTGGATCAATGATAATTAATTCAGGACACCGTCTCGAACTGAAGTAGTTGACAGTTTGTATGCGCATTAATAACTCAGCGTAAAATTTTACAAACTTGATTATTTTTTACTTTCGAACTGTCTCCGTTTACTTAGTAATGTAAATATAAGTTGCAACCACGAACAAAAAAAAAACAAATTTCATATTTGTCATTCAAAAGGCATTTTGTGGGCGTATTTTTAACGAGTAAACGCTTATGAGAAAGTCTTTTAATAAAGGTTGCTTATAAAGTAAGAATCAAATGATTGCTCAGCGAGTTTAATTCCTTCGTATTCATCATTTCCGATCGCAATTGATGATGATAAATTGTTTTGTTCACTTTCGTTTTAAGATGTGACCGTCGTGATCAAGGGAGTGTGGTTAAACACTTTAGAGGATTTCAATCATCTGCCATATAAATGGTAGAGTCCTTAACACAAAAACACTTTTGTTTGCTCATTAATCAGACGTAGAAATGAAATGAGATCAATATCTTAACTTTGTTCGTGATTGTTAGAGACAATCTATTTAGAGAATCAGCAAATGGGAAACTATCTCTCGCGTTGTCACACGAAGTAAACATGAAACTAGGCACAAACGTAAGTCGTTTTTCCTCTATCTTTTGATGTAATCGACACAACATTGTACGTGTATGTTTAACTTCTATGCTACCGCACAGAAAATATAGATGCAATTTACACTAATGAAATTTAGCCCTTGACCAGGTAAAATCGCTAGCTTGAACTTTTTATTTTCAGTTTTAATGGCTTATTTGGCTGGTCGAAAAATACCAAGATTTCGATTAGTGTTTGTCTCACTTAGCTTTGTGATTGGTCCTGAAAACTCATGCCACCTATCAACCAATCAGAAATTTTTGATTTGGGTTATCATAGGCTCCTCGTGGTATTGTCTTTCGCTCTGATTGTTAGTTGTGATCAGCCTGGATTTGGTATCGAAAATTACTCTTCTTGAATAAATTATTTATGTTTATCACGTTTCAGTCTGTTCGTCCTCCAGCTATTTCATTAGTTCATCACCGGCTTATACTACATGGAGCTGTTTTTAAAAAATTCTATTTTTGACCTCCTTAAACTCTCGGTGGTGACGGCCACTTATGTCATAGTCAAAAACAATCACTGGACTCCTTAATATATTTAAGATCGAACCCCATGGGCTGATATCAAAACCATTCCTACCCCGTCCCATCTCCATGCGTTTGACATCTTTTTCTTAAACTTAGCTATTTCAGTTTCTTTAATAACACAAGTAGCAATGTACGTGCTGGACAGTCCTATGCGACTATTCTCTATCCAAGTTTGCCAAATAGCGGTTTTATTGTTTAAAGGATAAAATCACTCCTAATATTTTAAATTGCCGCAATTTAATTGAATATGTACTTTTGCTGCGACTCTTCCTACAACTGCCGCTACGACTCTTGCTGAGAGCAAGTTCGTCATATGCGCAGACTTTGTTTAAATATGTACTCAGAAACTATTACCAAAATTTCAACAGATAAAGGCAGCTAAATCGGAAATAAAAAACCAACCGAATTCAGCGCTGTAGATTTATTCACTAATCTGAAAACATTCGTACTACGGGAAGAAAAAGATTTCTTCTGGATGTTGGTTGCCATCATCATGATCATAGTTGAAGTCATGTTGAAACTCACTATTTTTTTCACCATTTTCAGAATCTAAACTGGAAGCAGAACTGGAATCATAGCCAGCAGATAAAAGTGCTCTCTTGTATTCGGCGATTATAGCAATTTCTTTCTCAAGTGACATGTGCGTAGAAGATTCACCATCCTCAATGGCGAGGACTGGCACTAGTCCAGTAACACCTTCTACAGCCGGGTCGTCTTCATCTTCACTTCCAGGGCAGTCAACTGAAACACTAAAGGAAAAAAAACATAGAAGGAAACATAGGCGCACTCACAACACTCACACTCATTTAAACACTTCAAATGCAGTGAGAGTCACGGAGACACTGTTAGATTTAAAAAGCTAAAAATAAACTTTTATGTCCTGTTTTAGACTTAAGTCCCCGAAAAACCATACCCGATCAGGCCCAATAAGGAAGTGTCAACATTGGATAAGATATTATCTAAAATGTACGCTATGATGTCATACCCCCAAAAAAGTCAGGTATCAATTTAAACCATCTCATAGGTGGAAAAAGAGTTGCGAGGAATATAACTTTTCCTAACGCACTTTGCTCGCCATTGACCGTCAAAAGTTTATTATGCTATGAATTCAAGTTAGAAACTTCCTGTTTTCAACAATACAAAAGAAAAAAGGAAAAACCTCATATGGAGTGGAAGGCTGTGTTCGGCGCAAGTGATGCTGATCGGGTCGCGCGAACGAGCTCAGTAGCGCTTGTTTTCTCTCTCGAGCGCGCCTTTCTCTTGTTCTCGTCGCGCGTCCGCTCATAGCAATACGGTCCTCAAAAAAAGCCTTTGCCAAAATCGTTTAGCTGACAAAGTTGATATCTTAACCTAATTGCTTTAGGGTAATGCGTAAATTTGTCTAAATCTCGAGACGAATGAAAAACTATTGCCTTCGATTGTCTTGACTCATAGCTTCCTGTTAACGAGTCAAAGAATATGTAATTTTGCATTCCGCATCCAATGAAAAACAACAAGTTAGTTTTTTTCAGAAATTAAAATGTCTGAGTTTACTCGTGGAAATGTAATTTGAACCCAACCATATAAGGCACTAAAGGAACACGAAAGGGATCTCAAATTCGTTTCGATACTTGGATCGAACCTGTTCGACTAGAATCTCGAGAATGGACCTGTGCAATTGAAATGTCGGTTTGTGTCTGCCGACGACTGTTTCAATTTCACTATTGGGAATAAATGTTTGGCAAAGAAGCAGATCGTCAGAGCGGACTGAATAACACAAACTATCATATGCTTCTTCCATTTTTTCCTCCAGACTCGCACCACAGCGACATTGAAATGGGACATTTGCAGCCAAAACGTGAACGAGTTGAACATAAATTCAATGCTTTAACCTATGGCAACACGAATAAAAAATTCCTCTGTTAGGTGCATGTCAGAAAGGGATGGACTGTCGCCGTTGTACATAAACCTGTACATCTGTATGTAACCGACCGCCGTTACCAATGCAGTCGATTCTCCAAGAATTATCTGAATGCTCATGTCTGCCACAAGGCGTATGCTTCTTGGGGTGCGGAAGCCAATTGCACCTGTACTTAATACTTCCTGAGCACAAGAGTCTCTTTGAAGCTTATTCAAAATAAAGAACCAAAGGTAATCTCGCAAAAGGATAGTTAACCTTTCGAGTAAATGAACACAGCCATGCAAACAACTCATCAGAATAAAGAGTTTCTGGTTACCAAGTTCAGCCTGCATCACGCGGAAGACTATCGTGCATCCGTTGTAAAGAGTACTGAGCAATATATATGACCTCCCAGGATGAAGAAAACTAATCCGCTGCAAAACTAGCCGCAGTATTGCCTTAGAGAGAACTGCTGATAAAGGGAAAGCGCAGGTTATTACTACTCTGTAAGTATCGTCTTTACTGTCGTAGAATGGAATAATAAGGTAGACCAGTGTATAGGCCAAAATCATAGCAAATAAAAATTGACCACACAGGATCAGTGTAATCTCCACAGTTTTCCGTATTTTCGATAGTCCTTCTAATTCTCTGTTGTTGACCATTGCTCTTGCGACCAAAATGGAGTTCGTGACGGTTACGAGAAGAAAAAGAGTATTCAAAGGTACGGACCTCCATGATGTTGTATATGTCCCGAAAATGTGAAAATAAAGTCGGTAAGTCATATCTACAAATGAAGCAATCAAACTGATAAATAAAAGATTGAGTCTCTTCACAAATGTCCAACCAAACATTGTTATCATTAAAAGAATCGACCATAACTGCGATGGAAATTACCTAATGGTGTCCGCAGTGACAATTATGTTTTGAATCTTCTTCGGAACTGAGGTCCAGTTTTGATGTTGCAGCTCGTAACACAGATCAACGGAATTCAATTCCAATACTACAATTCCAATTGCAAATAAGCCAACGGCTAAACCTCCGAGAAGTTGGATAAGAACGACACATTTCATAGCCTTCCAAAGTGAAATCCACCATTTTGTGGGTCGAGATCTTTTCCAATCCATGTTGTTATAGTCACCCAGGGATGGTGGATCGTACTCCTCAAAAATTGTGTCTTGTGAATCGAACTTGTTAAAATCTTCCAAAGGATCAGACTGTTGTGAAAGAAGAATGCACCTCTCATTCTGTCCATTATCGCAATGAAAAGCAGAAGAGGTAAACTTTTCCATTAGATGGAGACACAGACTTTCCGCTAGATTCAAAATGAACCACGACATGGAGACTTTGTAAGCGAATCTAAGTACAGATGTTCAGGAATTGAAATGTCAGACTTTCTCGTTGTTATCTCTCGGCGAGAAAATTTGTCACCAATTGCAGATTTAGCAATTAGATTTTTCTACCGAAGATACATCTGAAAGTTTTCACGAAACTATTAATTTGAATTTTGGTCTCAATCGTTCATAAATAAGGAAGAGCAAAAATTAACGAAGGTTCGATACCTATTGTCTCGAAACACGAGGGGATGAAAACGTCGCATGCTTCAGAGGTGCTGAATGGTGTCACGGTGCTGCGTTGAAAAAACTACCTTTTGAAAACAATTAGTTTAGCCTATTAAACATAACGTTCTCAGAAATGTCCTTCCTGCGATTTTCTAGAAGGATCAAAGGATGTACGCTCGCATCATAATTTCCGTTACGCCATTATGACAAGCAAGAGTTCTTGGTCTATATGTGAGCGGTTCGAAAGTTGAATTGAAAGAAGCGGGTCATATCAGGTCTGGCATTGACTCAGATGCTTGAGTGTAACAAAAAGTGACTTTCTACATTGCTGTAAAACTAGAAAATACATTAAAGCTATAATTATTATAATGTTCTAGGATCTCAAACACGATCGAAACGGATTTTAATCACATGTTCATCGCGAAAATAAACCAGACGAAACTGACAAGAAATATCGATTTTACTAATGAATGAAAATAAAAGGATCGATAATCCCCGCATAAAAATCATAAAGTGCGTTGGCGCTAAGGCTGAAAAATGCGTCGAATCATGACAAAAACAATGAGCGTAATTTTCAATATGCAAAATTCTCAGTTATTGAGTTTTTCCTTTCCGACAGAAAAACAGCTACACGGCCAGAATTGGCCTGTGGCAAATCTTCCAGTTGTTGATTTTCCTTCTCAGCCGCGAGAAATGCCATTACCAGAACCACCGAATATGTAACTTTCGGCTTTTCTTTCCATGTTTTGGTTTTCTTCCCCTTCTAAGAAAGTTCAAACGCCACTGTCTGTAAGCGATGCGGATTTTTCAGTGTTTTAGCAGCCATAATCTAAAAAAATTCCGACAAACGACCTTGGATTGAGAATAGCGAAGGCTTCGCCGTTCATTCATCAACATGACCGAGTGACGCGAAAAGCGAATGACATGTCAGAAGCTCATTGGCGATATTAAACACACGTAAAAATTACGATATTTTTCTACGTGTGTTGTTACGGCTTTTCTCAAGCCTGGAAATCCTTGTATAACGCCGTACTTTATATGATAAAATGATGTAACTGCACGAAACCTCAGCCTTGTCATGCTTTTGAATATTAAGCTCTCGAAATCCTCGAATTCATTACATTAAGCAACAGTCATCTATCATCTGGGGGGGTCGGAAGATTTCTAGGGGGATCAGATGGTTTTCAGGGGGGGGCGGAGGGGTAATCAGTCTTCGTTGACAGAGTATAACGGGGGGTGTTCAGGTCTGAGAGATTGGACATGTGACTTAGCTTCCCCTCCCCAATATCGTTGAGTTATTGAAATATTATGGTTTTGTTCTTTTTCGTAAGCATGCTCGAACTATAAAGTCAAGGATCAATTTTTTGCTCCAACGAGTTGATCAGAAGAAACATAGCAAATATTTGCTGAATTTAACAGGGGCGGGGGGGGGGGGGGGGAACTAAAGAAAACTGAGTGTTTCCTTTATCCTATTCACCCCCTCCCCCCTCCAATCTTCCCCCCTTTAGGAACCTGACTACGCCAGCTACGGTTTTCTGATCTGTACGGGTCCGCAAATGATCCCAGGACCGCAAATGATCCCGGACCCCAAATGATCCCCAAATTGGACAGCAAATGATCCCGGACTGGATATGATCCCCGATGGGGACCGCAAATGATCCCGACCAAAAGGAAGGAATAGCATGGACTTACATATCAGAGGGAGGTTAAAAATGCACGTTGAGAGTGCTCGATGTTTTCACATATATATAATTATATGTGGTCAGATGTCAGATATACATATATATAGAATATATATATATATAGAATATATATATATATATAGAATATATATATATATATATAGAATATATATATAGAATATATATATGTATATTAAACTCCATTCAGCCGTATGGACTAAACAAAAGAACTGGATAAAGCTTTTACGCGAAGGCCTTTATAAAGTTTTGGGTACATAAATTGTTTAAAACAAACGTAATAAAGGTTTTAAAACTCTTAACCAATTAGAAACACTAATCGTTTACGAGAGATTTTAGTCAGGATTTAATTAAGCAACACGCATTGTACTACGTCACACAATTAACCAATTACGACTCTGTAACAATTGCATGTTAAGGCCCCTGAGGAAGGCAACTGCCGAAACGCGTCGGGACTTGAATAAAGCGTTGAAAACGGAAGCCCATTCTCCATTGTGCAAATTATATATATATAAAGGATGACACCCAATGTAAACGTTGGTTCTCATACCTTACTTTATCTTTGCTATCTTTACATACTTCTAAAAACTAAATAAAAATTTCATTGCCCTCAGAAATTAAAAGTCTTGTTCAGCTCTCTTCGTAAAAATTGTACCCAGAGTAGCAGAAAATTGTTTTCTTCCTAACATTCTTGGGTGGTCGGCCGACTGACCATGCCCAGGGACAACCGAGAAGGGCACTGGTTTCCAGAATGAGATGTTTGACGAGGGGTCGAAGATCATCTGAACTTTATCACCGCCGTTTGAACTGTCTCAAACGTTCTGGTGAAAATGGCAAAACTGCTTTTTCTACTAATCGCACTTGTTCTTGCAACGGTATCATTTGTGAGCGTTCTCGGAGTAAACGATAAGAGCAAACATGAAGATGAAAGGAAAAACGAGGTAAATTTGCATCCTGATCTAATACAGCATTAATTGACTACTTCATATCAGTTGCACTCATTGTCGTTAATGCGTTCTTTTTAAAGAAAAACGAGTCACCACTACTGAATTCATCGTTAGGCAACAACTTTATTTTTGCCTGAAAATTTAATCACTCGACGATAGACTGCCATACATAATTTGCTCTCTCCTGTATGCGCACGTGCTCGGACGTTACATGTAGTTTCAGGTTCCTATATTTAGCGTTACCCAGATTTTGGGATGTCTAGTCACGCAACTTTTAGCCGCGTTACAGTTTTGAAACTCCAGCAGATCATTTATGGACCGATCATGGGCGTCGGGTTGTAAAACCTTGCACCTCGAGTTCAGCTAGCCACCCAAGGATAGTTATCCTTTAGAGCCTTTAACTATTCGTCAATTGTTCTAGAAGGGTAGATTTTTTTAATAAAAAAATAAATTGCGAATTTAACAGGACTAAACTTTCCCAACCCTTAGCCTCAAAAAAAAAATCTGCCTTTGGACGATGACGTCTACGATGCACTATACAGCATCTTAACTGGAGAGAAATCACTGCGCGATTGGCCTAAGAAAGGTGACAAAGGGTTAAGCCAAAGGGTTTATCGGAAGTTACGAAGCGAAATCTATGCCGTGAAAGAAATCTATGATCCGACAGTTGGACAGCCGAAGAAACGAATAGTTGAAAAGGCAACTAACTGCATTGTGGTGAAAAAATCGGATGTTTCTCAGCTTTTGGATGGTGCGTACTACGAAACGAAAGGGGAAGGGGCTAAAAAATCGAGCAAACAAATGTCTCAAATTTACCGTGGGTTATCACGTCGACTCATCCAGCACAGTCTAAATTCAATGAAGCAGCAGCAAAAAGTTAGACCCCTTTTTCAAAATAAGGCGCCTCTCCGGCCAATCAGGGCGTCAAAAGTACAAGAAAGACATCAAGTGGATCTTGTAAGCATGGTTAGCATGCCGGCTACGATGGATGGTGATACTTATAAATACATAATGTCTGTTATTGACATTTTCAGCAGATTTTTTTTCTTACGCCCTCTTCAAACAAAAGAGACTATTGAAGTGGCAGAACATCTTTTAGACATTTACATCGAACACGGCCCTCCAGAAATTTTGCAAAGCGACCAAGGTCCAGAATTTAAGGGAGTAGTAAAGACCGTTTGTGAAACGCTTAACTTTTGCATAATTAAAAGCTCCGCATGCAGTCCCCAGACCCAAGGAAAAGACGAGCGCTCACACAGAACGTGGAAGGAAAAAATAAAGTTTGATTTAAACAACAACAATATAATGGCGATCTCAACTGGGTGGAGTATCTGCAACAGTACCAGCAACTCTACAATGAATCACCGCATCGTTCTCTCGGACAGCTTTCTCCATTTGAAGTGTACTTCGGTAGAAAGCCCAATAGGTATCGGAATAAACTGTTTCTTGGGAGAAAGAAGGAATATGAAGTTCCAGAAGAAAACAGCAATGGTATCGAAATGAATGAATGCAAGACGGAAGAACTAACAGAGCTAGTAATAGAACGCAACTCTATCATGCAGAAAGCTCTGATCCTGTTATCTAAGAAACCTCTTACCATCTATCGTGCAAATTCTTAGATCGTTTTCTGCTAACAACCGATCTGTTGGTTGGTCTTGTCGCCCACCGCCTCTATGCTACTTATTGGATTTTCTTTATTCACGAACACTGAAATCTTTTTCGTTACGGTTACGCGTATGACACATGTTTCATGACAAGTTGTGGATTATGTGTCTTTGATGACGATAGGTACACCGTTTAGTGTAATTATCTCAACCACCTCGTCTCAAGTTAATTTCACCGCTCTCGATCAGATCTAGATTTTAGTTCAATCAATTTCTTTGGTGGGGGGGGAAAGTGGTCCTAATGATTATGATTGTGTGACGAACACACAATCATAATTGAGTGATAAAAATCCTCTCTTAAGTGGGAATGTAATATTTCTATCGTTTATGGTGTGTAAGATCTTAGCGTTCTATTTGGCCTTTGAACCACTGGGGCCTCATTGGCATGAGATTATATTGTATACATTAGCCCTTTACACCCTAACATCAGTATGCATACTCTCCATACTGTTCTTTATACATTTCCTAAGGTGCTGACAAGGAGAATTTGTTTAACAATCGAGAACGTCTTTAGTTGGTGATCATTTCCTTTATTCTCATGACCTTGATGTTTGATTCATGGGTGATGTTGTAAGGAGAAATTGGAAGTTAGTCACTCTTAAGAGTTAAAGGGTTAAATCAATTGTTTATTTAAGTTGTGTACCTGGATTTATAAAATATTTGCAGAGACCATTTATATGATACTGAAGACTGGGTGAGGATTACCAAAACAGTTTGAGATAACTTGATTACATTTGAATTATCTTAAACTTGAATTTACCTGAGTTGTGGTGACCTATAAACTGTGACAAATCTTCAAAAAATTTTCCAGTATGGAATGGACTCCGGGGTATGGGACCAAGAATACTGGTTACCTGCAACCAAGCATGAAAAAGAATTTGAAAAACATTGATTGAACTTATAAAGTACAGTACCCAGAAGGTTAACAATTGCAAGCTAATTGCAATTTTGTTTGTATTCACACTACCCCAAAATAGAGAAAGTCTAAATAAAGTGTAGCCAGAAAGGCAGTTACTATTAGTGGCATTCTTATTAGTGTATTAGTTACCTTGGGTCATAAACAGCTTGTAAAAGTGCCAAAAAAAACAAAACAAAAAAAAACATACCTCTTGCAACACTTTAGTCCTATTTCCTCCCAGAAATAAAGGTTTGCCTACATACAACTGAAACCAATGTTCATATTAAAAGGACATTATTTCATTTCCTCACCAGTAACATTAATGGCTGGGTGAGAGAAATACAGAGAAATATTCATCGTAAAACTGCCAAGTATCATCTGTTATTAGCTCTGACTGATAGCATAATATTCATCCCCTTTTTTTATTATGGTAAGAACATACACTTAGTCAATTAACCAACCTCAGCCACAATGCATCCCAGAGACCAAATGTCAATCTCAGGGCCAAAAGGACACCAAACATTACCTGGAAAGAATTGACACAGAGCTTTCAGTTTCAACTGACTGCCATCAACGTTATCAAGTGTGAGACACTGTACCTCATTGCATTGAAAAACATTTAGTGGGACCTTAATTCTTCCTTGGACTGAACTTTAAAATTCAAGTTTCCAACAACCACTTAAAAATGGTCCTAATATGTACATCCCCCTTCTATTTGCACCTAACATACAATCATAGTAAAAATGATTGTGTGAATTGAAACGTTTTTTTCTGATATGTTTCTTGAAATGATACGTACACCATAGAACAGAATTTTCCATCTGCAACAGGCCAGCTGCATTAAGTTGTTTTATAAAACACAAAATGGCAGAACTTCACTGATCATCTTTCAGAGAGCGCTCCAATTCATGCAACTCCAAATAAAATAGTTTAATCTAGTTTTATTTTCCTTAGATTGATTTGGAAAACACTGAAGTTGCATGCTTGTAACCTACATGTAAAATTTGTCTCCAAATTCATGAAAACAGCAAATATATCTTTACTTTACCTCAGGAGCTCTGTCAAGTAAAGTTTGTAGTTCAAACTCATAAAAGGAAACCTGAAAGAATTAAACAGAAAAAATAAGAATTAAATTACATAATTATTTTGCATAATTATTAAATTTTGTTACTAATGGTGGCTGACAGATCTCAAAGCTCATTTTTCCAAAGAATTGCCTTCTGGCAACCTTCAAATGTAAAATGGTCACCATTTAAAAATTTTTGGCTGCCTCTTTTTTCTTTTTTCTGTTTTTTTATTTGTTTGTCACCAATTGGTGACTTTTGCCAACATTCTAGTAGCCAAATATATATTCACTTGTCACGGTGATCAAAATGGCTGTAGCTTCTCCCCTTTAGCTGCCCCACATTTTCTTATAAATTTCTTACGAGAATCTGATACTAAATCAAGATAGGAACTTCTACCTGATAAGTTTGTGTATTCTCATTAACTGTTTGTTGGATAAGGTATGGATATTCTAGGGAGAAGTTACATGTTAAAGGGGTAAACACATAGTAAACAATTCTCTGTAAACAGTTTTTCACAGCTGGTATGAGCCCTTGTCCTCTGTACATAATTTGCCTTTCATTATACTTTGAATAGGATCTTTTAACCCCTTTAACCCCTAAGACTGATCAGCTTCTAATTTCTCTTTACAATATCACCCCTTAATCACACATTAGGATCATGGGAATCAAGGAAATGATCACCAACTTACAAAGCTCTTGATTTTTAAAGAAATTCTCCTTGTCAGTGCTTCAGCAAATGTATGAGCACAGTATAGAGAATGTGCCTATTGATGTTAGGGTGTAAAGGGTTACTAAAGTCTACAGTACAACAATTCTGATGCATCTAGCTGCACACATTTAAAATTAAGTCACTAAAATTACCAAATAATAGAAATTACATGTACCTCTCTATGAACCCAGTGAATTGCATTTCCAAAGTCAACAACTTTTATCTTGGTTTCATCACCTACAGTGTGTTAATAAAAAATACAATTTTAGTACATACCAAACGAGTAAATAGTGCTTTTCGCATGTGCTGATTGGTTACATCCAAAGTGAATACCAAGTTCTATTCACCTCCATGCAGCCAATGAGACAAAATCACATGTTAAGAGTTTAATTTCTGACCAATTTTTGGTATATTGAAAGAAATAAACTAATTTTTTGGTATCTGTCTGATATATAGTAACAAATTCATTCACTTCTGTCAGTGTCAGTGAAACTGGTGGATATTCACCAAGCTGCAAAGCAGTAAAGTAAATACCCACCACTGTTCACCTTCAGTTCTGTGACTAAAATTGTTACAATTGTAAGTGTACAAAAAAAAGTTGTTTTATTACAATGTATTGACAATCAGATCTCTCAGTGGAGGTTGGCTGTCAGAAATATAAGAAAGGCTAAGTCCATAAAAAGCTTAGTCCATAAAGGCTTAGTCCATAAATTCCAAGGCTACTGCTCCTATGAATCAAAATGTTTGCAACTAAGACATGGGGCCTTATACAAGGCATCCAGGCACCATCATGATAACATACACATGCCTTTGTATAGCAGAAACAAAAATGGGATGGTATGTTCATGATATTTTTTGTTAGGCAAATAATTGTAACTGATATGAACTCTGAGTATTCATCCAAGTAGTCTTTCACTGACCACTGTATTGTGTATCTTCAGAATCTGTATAAAATGTTGGTCTGTTTTTCTTAGAAAATTATACAGCTGTTATTTATATTTAACCAGATCAAAATATTACAACTATCTTTAAAAGGGGAGACTTTTTAAGTCCATTAAGTTAAATCAAATTTTTTGATGATTTGTTTGTTGCAAACACACCACTTCACCTTCTTCAAAAAAGAATGTTCTCTGGTTTCAAGTCAGCATGGATGACATTCTGTCTGTGGATTCATACGGAAAGTTGAGTGAGAAGCACATAAAATCCTGAAATCAGTCACTCCTCTCAAATGAGCACCCCCCCCCCCCCCTTTGAAAAAGATCCCCTTCTATTTGCCAAAATGCAGAATAAACATCTCACTTCTAACCTGGAACAACATGGTGGCATCACCAAAAGATGGGCAAGAGAAGAGTCCCTTGACAATGAAATAAAATGAAGCCACTTGTGGGTACAGATGAGTGATTCTAGAGAGTCTAAAGAGGACACTTATTGATAATCTTACCTCCTAAGGAATCCACTTGTAAGAGCTACAAGCAAATAACCACATCAATTTATTATTAAAAAAACTATTATTTGATTTCAATAAATTTGATGCACAAGTGTCATCTTCATTAAAGCTATAACTTTAAAATGGTCTTTGTAAGTTCTTATAGCTGACAAAAGGAAAACTGATGCAATTTTATTTGAAATAACTTAAATCAAAAGTAGTTATAAGAATTAAAAAAAAAGGTTTGCTCACTTGAAAAGTTATTTTCCTGATGACTTTCAGTTTTTCATCCTGCTAGTAAACAAAATCAAGAAAACACTGCTGAGCGACTGATATTACAGAATGTATATGGTTAGATGATGATCTTGCCAACACTCTGTACATTAAGTCATGTTGTTGACAAAGATGACAATCAATTTAACAATGAAAACATACAATGCACAGATGTTAATACATTAAACACTCTTACCTCGTTATCAAACTGGCATTTCTGTAGAGAAGATGATTTAAAATATAATACGACATTCAGTAGAGATAAAACTACAAAGTAGAACAATGAATTTAAAGGGAAAGCTCCCCAGTAA
The DNA here is from genome assembly GCF_036669915.1 of Pocillopora verrucosa. NCBI lineage: Eukaryota > Metazoa > Cnidaria > Anthozoa > Scleractinia > Pocilloporidae > Pocillopora > Pocillopora verrucosa. The sequence continues at coordinate 8,460,715 of NC_089324.1, forward strand.
ATTCAATAAAGCCAGTAAGTTTGTAAAGCAAACAGTGTTACTGCATCAGCGGGAGAGTATAACGAGGTAATTTGGTATTATTAACTGAGTTGATAACATAAATTGGCCACCATTAAGAGTTTCAAAGCTGACATTATGAATGTCCTCACCATTCCCTCTGACAGAGGGCTAATGCTTGAAACATCAGCTTTGAAACTCTTAATGGAGGCCAATTATGTTATCAACTCAGTTGATAATATTAAATTACACTTTTTATAATTCAACCAACCTGAAAGTATTGATGGAGTGGCCAAGGTCTTAACAGCTCAAAAACCAAGCAGTAATGGCCCTCAAAACTGAAAACATTCTAAAAATCCACAACCAACGTCAAATTGGCAAAAATGCAAGGTCAGTGAACTGTGGTCCTCTACATACAATACATTCTTATACTATAATGTACCAAATATATCAGTTACTGTGTTATAAATATTGTAAAACAAAGAATTAATGGGAAATCATCATATTAAAACTGTGGTGTTTTACAAGAGAAGCTATAACTGTACACAAGTAAATTATGATAATTTTTCATACATGTTTGATACTACCAATTAAGTGCTGACACATAAAAAACCTAGTTTGCACCACTTTGTCAAGTTGACGAATGAAAGGCAAAGCATTCACCATTCTCAATCCAAGGTCATTGATCAAATTGCCATGTCAGTTACAGCTAGTGGTGCTTAATACTGTTGAGTTTATATCATTTTTGTCCTTCAGTAGGGTCAGTTTCTTCTCTTTTCTTAATTTCTAATCAAGTTTAGAGTTAAAATTCAGTCTTGCCAACAAAATAAATTCATCAAACCCCCTTAAATGCCTCTTCCTTACAGTGACGTTTTTCTCAGATTTCTCTGAAATCAAAAAGGATGTAACAGTCTTGGGAAAAAATTCACTTAAATGTAGGTATAAAGTTGACAGGTATAACAATAGGTACTGGTATTTTCCAGAGACAATAACAGTGCTATAATTAAAAACCACCATTTCCAGTCTGTATATGCATTTTGTATACCTTAATACCTCTGCTGAAATTAAGAGTGATTATTCCCCTTCACCAATAACTGAATAAATGTGTATCTTCCAGCAAGTAATGGAACTACCAGAAAGAAAATTATGAAGAAGAAATCAATAGCAATTAAAATTGAAAAAAAATGTATTCATTTGATAAATTTTGCCATAACAATTTATTTTTGTGTCATATTTCTTTAGTCCAAGCTACACATACTTAAAAACCTTCTTTAATTTACTGTTTTTAAATTTTGAACTCACAAGATAACTGTAGCTTTACGGAAACATGCTTTTTTATAATGATTGAAAATCTTCAGTGTAATTGATGCAGCTACTGAACTGAAACAGAGAAGTTACCTGGGTAACAAGGCTTGAATTTGCCATCTTTGCCAGTCTGTGATGCTAATGCTGAGCAAAAAAGAAAAAAAATAATAAAAATAAAAATGTCATCACAGCTAATGTGTGTACACATTCTGGTTCTCCTGAGTTGATTTTTACATAATTAAAACAAATCAAAACTAGGCTGCAGAGTCATGGGCTGATGCACAGTAATAATCAACCATCCTCATGTTCAAAATCATAAAATAAAAAATCTATCATCCACTTATCCTTTCAGATAAGATTGAAACATAGCTTGTCTGGTTTCTGAACAGTATGTAAGAAAAATTCCCCACTTGATTTCCCCCAATGACAGAAAGGATTTTTTCCCTAATCTTCTAACAAGAGGTTTGACTCATTTGCAAATTCAAATACTTTTCTTATTGTTTGCCTCCTTTCAAATAAGTGTAAAGAGTTGTACAAGTAATATGTACCAAGATACACCCAGTGGATGAGTTAGCTGATAGTGAATCTCCCTGTTTACTCAGTAGAACTTAGGAGATTGGCAGTGAAATTGGCAGCACTGCAGAATCATACACCTTTTGGTATTGTAGCCGCTCTGAGCAGTAGAGTTTGTTCCTTACACAAGCCTTGTTTTTTTTCTTCAAGCTTTTGATATAGTACCCTGAGTCCCCCAGACAGTTGGGTACTGATACATCCTTCAGGTGGTTTAGTGTATCCTCTGTAATAGCTGCCAGTTCCCCTGAAATTCAGAATAAATAAAGTAATTATCTATCCCAGTTTGTTCTTTACATAAAGCACATAAATTATGTGCAATAGTAAGGGCAGAAAATTATTTCTTCTTGTTTTTGACTCAGCATTTAAATTATTCCAATTGTGTGTGGCACCATGGGTTGCAAATGTAGTATGTGTGAATCTAGAAGAACTGGACTGTGAATGTGTGAATGCAGGATGGCATTTATTTATGCATAGAGTAGTTACCATCATTATACTCAAAGGGTTTTGCTCTTGGGGCATGTTTCAATTTGCACAACCAGTACATGCAGACAAGCATTTTCAGGTTTGTTCAATTAACCTCAAGACCTTACACCCAATTTTTCATCTGGCCCCAGTTACTCAAAAGGTGGATATTACTATTAAATGGATAAATGTCTATTAACTGGATAAATCTCTATCCAGTGAATAATGCAATACATTTTATTAAACAATTATCCACTGAATAGCTATTAAACCATTGGATAGAGGCTATCCACCCTTTGAAATACCGGATCATGTGTACTATAGGTGGCCTCGGTCGACATATCGGCCGATACATCGGCCGATATATCGGTCGACTATCGGTCAACTATCGGTCGACTATCGACCGATAGTTGGTCGACTATCGACCGATAGTTGGTCGATTGTCGACCGATAGTCGACCGATATATCGGCCGACACTCGTACACTCATATAGGTCGACTATCGGTCGACTGTCGGTCGACTATCGGTCGACTGTCGGTCGACTATCGGTCGACTGTCGACCGATAGTCGGCCGATTGCCGACCGATAGTCGACCGATAGTCGACCGATATTGCATTTCGCGCTTTCGATATTGATCGGTAATGAAAGATGCACCCCAAGTTTTGAGCAGATTTTGATAAAACAAGCATATTTTCTCGTAAAAAATGGTGCGCCTTATGAGTGAATAAATACAGTACCTAACGTGGTCCCAAACAGGAACATGTCCTGTTTCATTGGCGTGTTCTGAAACCGCCATATTCTGAATGCAAGCAAACTGTAGCATGGAAGTGCAGTAGATAGCGATAATTACCCTTGAAACAAAAAGGGCCATGTGTTCAATATTTTTTCTTTTTTCGCCTTTGTAGGAATTTAATTGAAATGGAGCAGTTATTGAAAACCCAGAATATGGGGAGGTGATACAGCTACAAGGTGACCAGCGTCAGAATATCAGTGATTTTCTGAAACAGCTGAAATTGGCCAAACCAGACCAGATACAAATGCATGGTTTCTAGAACTTACTCCCTAGCATTGGGGTATGCATGTATATAAGTTTATTCTTATTACTAAGTAAGAGCTAGAAAACAACTGTCAGAGTGAAGGCTTCAGATCATCTAACTAAGATTATTATTTGTGGTATACTTTAGTACTTGTTACGTTTACCTTAAAATCAGAACTTTTTCTTAAGGAATAATGTTTGGCTGTGTGCCTGATCATGATTTTGATAGATGGAATGTTGAGTAGATAATATCAGTTCTTTAGTAGCTTCTGTTACTTCATATGTTCAGAATAGCCATGCATGGAAATAGTTTTAACACGAGCCATTACTTTGGAAAACGTGAGCAATAAAAAGAGAAACATTTCTTATTAGCATTGGTTTGTTTATTTTTTGTTAATTTAAAGAATTGGTTGAGAATTATCCTTTTCCATTAAGTCAATGTAAACTTTTAACTCCCATAAGTGACCAAGACAAAATTTCTCCTTACAATATCAAAACAATATCAAGCAGGCAAGTGATGATCGAGAATAAAGAAAAATTTCAATTAGGGATTAATGGTTGATCCAATGCCAAATTCTCTAAACTAACATAAGAATTGTACAACAGACGGTGAGGAGAATTACTACTGAGATTTGGGAATGAAAGGGAAATGTATTATTTCCCACCCAGTTTTGCTAAACTTGCTTCTATTTAAATGTACATCATGTCACCATCTTTTAATCCAGAGGATGGTGGCAACAGAAAATAACACTGTAACTTGTTAGTCTCACGACCCTTTCCAAACAGAAAAGCTCGTTTTTGCCAAAACAAAGAGTCCCTTATTGAAAATACTGCTATGCAAGATGTGCTCTCTGATTTGTTATTAATGCCAGAAGGAATTTGATCTTTTTGCATTATCTGAAACCTAAACCTCTCTACACCCTAACATCAGTATCTATATTCTCCATACTTTTCTCTGTACAATTCCTCTGGTACTGACAAGGAGAATTTGTTCAATAATCAAAGCTTCTTAAGTTAGTGATCATTTGCCTTATTCTCGTTATCTTTATGAATGACTCAGGAGTATTATTGTAAGGAGAAATTAAATACTGGTCACTCCCAGGGTTCAAAGGGTTAAAAACACAAATATCTACATAAAAAACTACTGAATACCTATAAATTCCATTGTCATGAAAACCTAGGAATACCATCAGAAATCTGAAAGAATCGTTCAAAAGCATCGATTTGAGGCTCGGCATCCTCACATGCTTCCTCTTACTCGCCCCAGGCTTGTCTCCGCTTACTCTAAAAGGACCCGGAAGAAAAGAGAAAGCTTCCTCCCCCTAACGAATTACTGCAGGACAATTAACATGAAAACAAATAAATTCATTTACTTCCTTGCTTCTTCTCCAGTTGTCCTTGGAGCGAGTTCATTCGTTTTCCTCACTTGGCTCATAAGCTTACCGGTTGTTCATTATTTCATATCTAGCGGTGGAGAATATTTCTATTTTCATGGTTTGTAGTTTCTCACAGTTTCCACGCCAAGTGAATTGTCAGTGAAAAGGTGCTCAGTGCATGCATTAGAATAACGCTCCACAAATAAAAGTCGTGCGCTTGGTGTAACAGAAATCCTACGTAAATCGGCCAACGACAAGTAGGCAAAATTATTAGATAATTGATAATATTTAGAGGAACTTTTCCACTGGCGCTTACGTTTGGCCGTTCATCGTGCCTGGGGAGGAGACTGACTACGGAATCGACAGTCGAACAGAAATAGACAACCACATTTTATTGGCTGCCTGATATGACTGATATATGACGTATGTTGCTAAAAACTCAAAGGATGAAAGGAGATGGTTGAAATTATTTCCTTAGCTGGGCACTGAAGGATACAAGTTGTGGTAAGTGCTGTAAATGAAAACAACTAATTCACTTCCATTAATTTACCTTGACAGACTAAGGAAATCGTTTTAGCTTGGAGCATCGGTTTTAAAAACTGCTTCAAACCTCGTTCAGTTATGAATGATGTGATAAAATGACTTGGCGGAAGAGAATTCTGATATGTGCGATAGAAATTGAAAGAAATTCATAGACGGCAAAGTCGGTTTAACGTTTTTAATCCCACCTAGACCTACCAAACATTGACTAAATTCAACGAATTAACTGGTCAGTTTTAACCGACGCTGGACAAGATGATTTCTTTCAAGCTACCTTCTCTGAAGATTAAATTCCGACATCCTCTGAGTTAGCCGAAGGGCTATCTACTAACGTTCCAGCCTCGAGCAGAATTCCAACCGTTATTTGAAAAATACGAATTCCGAATGTCCATTACAAAAGCGTAAATGAGCTTCATTATGTTCCTTCCAATGAAGGAAAGATAAGGAGAGACGGATATTTGTTATCCTACTTTTAAAGGGGCGCCATCTGATGAATATATATTTCAGTTTTTACGTCAAACTTTTTTACCGATGACGGATGTCAGCATGCAAAAATGAAACAATTTACTTTAGCCCCCTCAAACTACACCCCATCAATTTTTTTCCGAAATTTGGGCGGTGGCTTATTCAGCGCAAAATAATTGGCCTCGAAATAAAGACTTGGCCAGATTGGTATAAATTTTTTTGATGATTCTTGGCTTTAAGCCGATTCGGTCCGTTTACTTTCATTTTGATGGCGTGACAAGAGACAAAAAAGTAATTTTGATTAATTTCCGACTTTGCACTATGGAGTTTTTTTCCACTAACACATCAACCTCGTGCAGAATTCCAACCGTTATGTGAAAAATATAATTTCCCAATGTCCATTATAAAAGCTTAAATGAAATTCATTATGTTCCTTCCAATGAGGGAAAGATAAGGACAGACGGATATTTGTTATCCTACTTTTAAAGCGACGCTATCTAATCTACGTAAATGTATTTCGGTTTTGTACGTCAAACTTTTTTTACCGATGATGTATGTGAGCATGCAAAAATGAAACAATTCACTTTGGCTGTAGGTAACATCCGGTCTCAGTATACATTGTTTTGAAAGAACCGTTGGATTTTTAACACAAAATTACAATTAAGACTTGTTACAGTATTGAATCGGAGCTTCTGTCTTGAAACGGTAAGCTATTTGTGCTCGTTGACTATCTCTTTGTGAGCTGTTCATTTTCCAGAGGATCTCGCTTAGCTTCTTATAAGTGATGATGAACAAGTTATACCTCTTTTAGGGAGGGGAGGGATAGGTGGATAATGAACCGTACCCACTCTTACAAGGAAAAATTTTCAAAAGAATGTACAACATCGGTCATCTATTTGAGTCTATATATTGTCTTTATTCGGGCAAACGATTTAAACTTGAACAGTTAGTGCACCGGGCGATTAGCCGAATTATCAAAAGTTGAAAATTCTATTTCTCCTGATATTCTCGGGCCTTGTCATATTGACCAAGTGATCGGAACAACGTTCCCAGGTTTCCGTAGCTTGTTGCTTTTCTAGAATTTGAAAATTCTTTTTAAATTCTTGAAAAACCCCCTTCTCGAATAGGTCAACTTTTTCCACAGACTATTTTCGTGGATCTCATCGAAACTTCCTTTAAAGAACGAGTGATTTTTTCCTTTTGATGGTAGGTACTGCTTAATACTCTGAATATTCCGGAGGTTTTACTTTCCAATAGTAGGGGATAATTGGGGTGGGTATAAAACCCGAGGGGTGGGTATAGGTTACCCGTTGCCAGAACGCAACGGGTAACTTATCATTTTTATGGCAAAAAGGAACAAAATTAATTACTTTTAAGCTCATTACATTTGCAGTCTATGAAGGGAACAAAATTTTTGTCCGAAATTTGAGCGATCGCATATTCAGTGCAAAATTATTGACGCCGAAATAAAGACTTTATAAATTTTATCGATGATTCTTGGCTTTAAGCCGATTCAGTCCGTTTATTTTCAGTTTGATGGAGTGACAAGAGACAAAAAATCATGTTGATAAATTCCCGACTTTACACCATGGAGTTTTTTCTACTAACGCACCGACCTTGCGCAGAATTCCAACCGTTATGTGAAAAATAAAATATGAATTTAGAATGTCTATTACAAAAGCTTCAATAAAATTCATTACGTTCCTTCCACTGAAGGAAAGATAAAAACAAACAGATATTTTTTATCCTACTTTTAAAGCGGTGCCATCTAATCTACGTAAATGTATTTCGGTTTTGTAAGTCTAACTTTTTTACCGATGATGGATGTGAGCATGCAAAAATGAAACAATTCACTTTGGTTGCAGGTAACATCCGGTCTCAGTATACATTGTTTTAAAGAACCGTTGGATTTTTAACACAAAATTACAGTCAAGACTTGTTACAGTGCTGAATCGGAGCTTCTGTCTTGAAACGGTAAGCTATTTGTGCTCGATGACTATCTCTTCATAAGCTGTTCATTTTCCAGTAAGTGTGATTTGCGTCATCGAAGACAAAGTTGTAAATAAGAAGAACGGCCGGGTTGATAAGTGTTGCACCCTTAAAAGATAACACATTGATATTTTTCAAGACTTTAAAAATTCTTTTCAAATTCTTGAAAAGCCTTTCTCTCAATAGGTCAAGTTTTTTCCACAGACTCTTTTCCTAAATCTTATCGAACCTCCCTCAAAGATCCTTCAAAGGTACTCCTGATTACTCGGAATTTACCGGAAGTTTCTCTTTCCAATAGTAATGGTAGTTGGGGTGGGTCAGGAGCCCATTACTGGGTATAATGGGCTCGTGGGTGGGTATAGGACCCATGGGGTGGGTTTAGGTTACCCGTTGCTAGAACGTAACGGGCAAATTATTATTTTTATGACAAAAAGAAACAATATTTATTTCATTTACGCTCATTACATTTGCAGTTTATGAAAGGGAACAAAATTGGCTCCTCAAACTGCACCCCATCAAATTTTGTCCGAAATTTGGGCGATCGCCCATTCAGTGCAAAATAATCGAGGCCGAAAGAAAGACTTTGCCAGATTGATATAAATCTTCTCGATGCTTCTTGGCTTAAAGCCGATTCAGTCCGTTTATTTTCAGTTTGATGGCGTGACAAGGGACAAAAAAATAATGTTGATAAATTCCCGACTTTTCACCATGGATTTTTTTCTACTAACGCACCAACCTCGCGCAGAATTCCAACCGTTATGTAAAAAAAATTAATTCCCAGTGTCCATCACAAAAGCTTAAATAAACTTTATTGTGTTCCTTCCAATGAAGGAAAGATAAGGAGAGACGGATATTTGTTATCCTACTTTTAAAGCTGCGCCATCTAATCTACGTAAATGTGTTTCGGTTTTTTACGTCTAACTTTTTTATCGATGATGGATGTGAGCATGCAAAAATGAAACAATTCACTTTGGTTGCAGGTAACATCCGGTCTCAGTATACATTGTTTTAAAAGAACCGTTGGATTTTTAACACAAAATTACAATCAAGAGTTGTTACAATACTGAATTGGAGCTTCTGTCTTGAAACGATAAGCTATTTGTTCTCGATGACTATCTCTTTATGAGCCCATTAACCAGAGCTTTCAACTTCCATACTTATCCTCTGAGTCAACCCTGTCCCGTATCTTTTATTTTTAGGAGCACCTCCCACGGGGTTTTTGGCGGGTGTTTACATAATAGCACTCATTGGAGAGCTGTGGTCATCTATTGTTTACGTCACATGCAGGTCGCACGAAAATATTTCAATAATGGCGAAAAGCGCGGAAAGTCAGCGTGTTTTCGCGGGAAATTAAAGAACCCCCCCCCCCCCCCCCACATATTTCAGTTCTCAAAATAAAAAGATACGGTACAGGGTTGGCTCAAGTAAAAATTGGTATGGAGGCTCCGGGTAATAGGCTTCTGGCTGTTCATTTGCCAGTAAGTGCGATTTGCGTCATCAAAGACAAAGTTGTAAATAAGAGGAACGAGTGGGTTGATAAGTGCTGTGCCCTTAAAAGACAACACATTGATATTTTTCACGAATTTGAAAATAATTTTTAAATTCTTGAAAAGCTTTTTTCTGAATGGGTCGAGTTTTTTTTCCACAGACTCTATTCCTGAATCTCATTGAAACTTCCTTCAAAGAACGAACGATTTTTCCTTCTGATGTTCAGGTGATATTGATTACTCGGAATTCAATGGAAGTTTCACTTTCCAATAGTAATAGATAATTGGGGTGGGTCAAGAGCTCATTAATGGCTATTAATGGGCTCCTGGGTGGGTATAAGGCCCGTGGATGGGTATGAGTTACCCGTTGCCAGAACGCAATGGGTAACTTATTATTTTTATCGCAAAAACAAACAATATTTATTTACTTTACGCTCATTACATTTGCAGACTATGAAAGGGGACAAAATTGGCCTCCTCAAACTGCACCCCATCGATTTTTGTCCGAAATTTGGGCGATCGCCTATTCAGTGCAAATAATTGACTCCGAAAGAAAGACTTTGCCAGATTGGTATAAATCTTCTCGATGCTTCTTGGCTTTAAGCTAATTCATTCCGGTTATTTTCAGTTTGATGGCGTGACTAGGGACAAAAACAATTTTGATAAATTCCCGACTTTTCACCATGAATTTTTTTTCTTCTTTTTTTCCAGGAAAAAGTTGATCTCCTTCGGAAGATCTTATACAAGTCCCTTTGCCTTCATCAAAATGAATAAGGAACGTTTCTAACTTCAAAAGGTAATTTACATCAATGCTGACTGTTTTAGAAATCCAAACAACACTAGTATCGTTATGAAAGCTACAAAAGAAAATTATAAGAATAACAACATTAACAGCATTTAGAAATCTTACTGTTCCATCCCCTGTTTAAAAAGAAACTACGACTTCTTCTTTTGAATGAGATATATTAGGGGAAAAAAATCATTGTTTATGAATCGATACCTTATGATATTTTTTCCAAAAACATCGACAAATAATGTATCTGTCTCAAGGATATACACAATCAAAATGCAAGATCATCAAATAAAGTTCGTATTGATTATTCACGGAAAATTTTTACAAACACTCCGTAAAGTACAGGACCTTCACACAGAAGTAGCTTATATGGAACATTCTCCGAACACATGCAACATCTATGAGTCATAATATATTTTTAATTTAGGACGCAGCTCAAGGGAAACCTGCTTTCTTATTTAATTTCTGGAACAATAGTTCCCTTGAGAGCCCGGTAAATCGGTATTATCCAGTTAAATTTTCCAATTGGTCTCTGATTTGCGTGATTGGCGTGACAGTGTAACGAACACTCCAATAGAACGGAGGGCAAAGGTGTGTTCCTCTTTGACGGACAATGTAAAAAATCCATTTACAAAAAAAAGACGCTAGAGTCCAAACTCCGCAGAGAATATGTTTTAAACTTGTTAAATGAACCACAACATTTTGCTTAAATAAAAATGTCTCAAAATTCAAAACTAAGGGTTCAAAAAATAGCGCGAACAAAACCTCAAAAACAATTATCCAAACTCCGTTAAAACAAGCAACAAAACTACGCCAAAAATGTCCACGTCAGTTTTCCAATGTCAAGGTTAGAGTTCTTCGACGTGATTTGCTAATTGTGAAATCACGTGCACCGCCTGTTAATACGAAAAAAAAAAAACAAGGCGGGGAGAGGAAGATAAAAATTGCAATTTGAAATTTAAAACTTAAAAGATTTTTTACAAACAGTCCGTGTTTAAGTTTTCACTAATTTCTCCTTTTTTTTTCAAACTGAGAAGAAACATGGTCAAGATGGATAGCATGAAAGAAGCCATATCAGCTATCTCCATAGGTATGGTGGTCGCCGACTTCCTTCGCAAAACTGGTCGTGTGTTGCAAGCCATCGAAGTATACAAGGAATGTTTGATTATAATACATAGTCAGGTGCTGGTTATCGATATTTCATTGGCAAACACTATGTTCTGTGCCATCTACTTGGCAATAATCTGTACTTACGATTATATAAAGGATTACACAAATGCAGAAAACTACCTTAAAGAACTTCTCCTCTACCTAGACTCTCATAACACCGCTGAAAAAGGATGGCTACATTTAAAACTGGCAGAGATACTTCGGGTGCAAAGTAAGTTCATGGAAGCCTGCAAATTTTACGAATCAGCAATCAACATCATGGAAACGATTGGAGACACACATGGCCAGGGAGTATGTTACATAAGGCTCGGGAAAATGTTTCAATCGCTTAATCAATATGACAAGGCCCGAGAATATCAGGAGAAAGCACTCGCTATCAAAATAGAAATTGGAGACAGGGATGGAGAAGCAACAAGCTACGGAAACCTAGGAACTTTGTTCCAATCACTTGGTCATTATGACAAGGCCCGAGAATATCAGGAGAAAGCACTCGCTATCACAATAGAAATTGGCGACAGGCATGGAGAAGCAACAAGCTACGGAAACCTAGGAACTTTGTTTCAATCACTTGGTCATTATGAAAAGGCCCGAGAATATCAGGAGAAAGCACTCACTATCAAAATAGAAATTGGCGACAGGGATGGAGAAGCAGCAAGCTACGGAAACCTAGGAACTTTGTTCCGATCACTTGGTCATTATGACAAGGCCCGAGAATATCAGGAGAAAGCACTCGCTATCAGAATAGAAATTGGCGACAGAGATGGAGAAGCAACAAGCTACGGAAACCTAGGAACTTTGTTCCGATCACTTGGTCATTATGACAAGGCCCGAGAATATCAGGAGAAAGCACTCGCTATCACAATAGAAATTGGCGACAGGCATGGAGAAGCAACAAGCTACGGAAACCTAGGAACTTTGTTCCAATCACTTGGTCATTATGACAAGGCCCGAGAATATCAGGAGAAAGCACTCGCTTTCACAATAGAAATTGGCGACAGGGATGGAGAAGCAGCAAGCTACGGAAACCTAGGAACTTTGTTCCAATCACTTGGTCATTATGACAAGGCCCGAGAATATCAGGAGAAAGCACTCGCTATCAAAATAGAAATTGGCGACAGGGATGGAGAAGCAACAAGCTACGGAAACCTAGGAGCTTTGTTCCAGTCACTTGGTCATTATGACAAGGCCCGAGAATATCAGGAGAAAGCACTCGCTATCAAAATAGAAATTGGACACAGGGATGGAGAAGCAACAAGCTGCGGAAACCTAGGAACTTTGTTTCAATCACTTGGTCATTATGACAAGGCCCGAGAATATCAGGAGAAAGCACTCGCTATCACAATAGAAATTGGCGACAGGCATGGAGAAGCAACAAGCTACGGTAACCTAGGAACTTTGTTCCAATCACTTGGTCATTATGACAAGGCCCGAGAATATCAGGAGAAAGCACTCGCTATCAGAATAGAAATTGGCGACAGAGATGGAGAAGCAACAAGCTACGGAAACCTAGGAACTTTGTTCCGATCACTTGGTCATTATGACAAGGCCCGAGAATATCAGGAGAAAGCACTCGCTATCACAATAGAAATTGGCGACAGGCATGGAGAAGCAACAAGCTACGGAAACCTAGGAACTTTGTTCCAATCACTTGGTCATTATGACAAGGCCCGAGAATATCAGGAGAAAGCACTCGCTTTCACAATAGAAATTGGCGACAGGGATGGAGAAGCAGCAAGCTACGGAAACCTAGGAACTTTGTTCCAATCACTTGGTCATTATGACAAGGCCCGAGAATATCAGGAGAAAGCACTCGCTATCAAAATAGAAATTGGCGACAGGGATGGAGAAGCAACAAGCTACGGAAACCTAGGAACTTTGTTCCAGTCACTTGGTCATTATGACAAGGCCCGAGAATATCAGGAGAAAGCACTCGCTATCAAAATAGAAATTGGAGACAGGGATGGAGAAGCAACAAGCTGCGGAAACCTAGGAACTTTGTTTCAATCACTTGGTCATTATGACAAGGCCCGAGAATATCAAGAGAAAGCACTCGCTATCAAAATAGAAATTGGCGACAGGGATGGAGAAGCAGCAAGCTACGGAAACCTAGGAACTTTGTTCCAGTCACTTGGTCATTATGACAAGGCCCGAGAATATCAGGAGAAAGCACTCGCTATCAGAATAGAAATTGGCGACAGAGATGGAGAAGCAACAAGCTACGGAAACCTAGGAACTTTGTTCCGATCACTTGGTCATTATGACAAGGCCCGAGAATATCAGGAGAAAGCACTCGCTATCACAATAGAAATTGGCGACAGGCATGGAGAAGCAACAAGCTACGGTAACCTAGGAACTTTGTTCCAATCACTTGGTCATTATGACAAGGCCCGAGAATATCAGGAGAAAGCACTCGCTATCAGAATAGAAATTGGCGACAGAGATGGAGAAGCAACAAGCTACGGAAACCTAGGAACTTTGTTCCGATCACTTGGTCATTATGACAAGGCCCGAGAATATCAGGAGAAAGCACTCGCTATCACAATAGAAATTGGCGACAGGCATGGAGAAGCAACAAGCTACGGAAACCTAGGAACTTTGTTCCAATCACTTGGTCATTATGACAAGGCCCGAGAATATCAGGAGAAAGCACTCGCTTTCACAATAGAAATTGGCGACAGGGATGGAGAAGCAGCAAGCTACGGAAACCTAGGAACTTTGTTCCAATCACTTGGTCATTATGACAAGGCCCGAGAATATCAGGAGAAAGCACTCGCTATCACAATAGAAATTGGCGACAGGGATGGAGAAGCAACAAGCTACGGAAACCTAGGAACTTTGTTCCAGTCACTTGGTCATTATGACAAGGCCCGAGAATATCAGGAGAAAGCACTCGCTATCAAAATAGAAATTGGAGACAGGGATGGAGAAGCAACAAGCTGCGGAAACCTAGGAACTTTGTTTCAATCACTTGGTTATTATGACAAGGCCCGAGAATATCAAGAGAAAGCACTCGCTATCAAAATAGAAATTGGCGACAGGGATGGAGAAGCAGCAAGCTACGGAAACCTAGGAACTTTGTTCCAGTCACTTGGTCATTATGACAAGGCCCGAGAATATCAGGAGAAAGCACTCGCTATCAGAATAGAAATTGGCGACAGAGATGGAGAAGCAACAAGCTACGGAAACCTAGGAACTTTGTTCCGATCACTTGGTCATTATGACAAGGCCCGAGAATATCAGGAGAAAGCACTCGCTATCACAATAGAAATTGGCGACAGGCATGGAGAAGCAACAAGCTACGGTAACCTAGGAACTTTGTTCCAATCACTTGGTCATTATGACAAGGCCCGAGAATATCAGGAGAAAGCACTCGCTATCACAATTGAAATTGGCGACAGGGATGGAGAAGCAGCAAGCTACGGAAACCTAGGAACTTTGTTCCAATCACTTGGTCATTATGACAAGGCCCGAGAATATCAGGAGAAAGCACTCGCTATCACAATAGAAGTTGGCGACAGGGATGGAGAAGCAACAAGCTACGGAAACCTAGGAACTTTGTTCCAATCACTTAGTCATTATGACAAGGCCCGAGAATATCAGGAGAAAGCACTTGCTATCACAATAGAAATTGGCGACAGAGATGGAGAAGCAACAAGCTACGGAAACCTAGGAACTTTGTTCCAATCACTTGGTCATTATGACAAGGCCCGAGAATATCAGGAGAAAGCACTCGCTATCAAAATAGAAATTGGAGACAGGGATGGAGAAGCAACAAGCTACGGAAACCTAGGAACTTTGTTCCAATCACTTGGTCATTATGACAAGGCCCAAGAATATCAGGAGAAAGCACTTGCTGTCAAAATAGAAATTGGCGACAGGCATGGAGAAGCAACAAGCTACGGAAACCTAGGAACTTTGTTCCAATCACTTGGTCATTATGACAAGGCCCGAGAATATCAGGAGAAAGCACTCGCTATCAGAATAGAAATTGGCGACAGGGATGGAGAAGCAACAAGCTACGGAAACCTAGGAGCTTTGTTCCAATCACTTGGTCATTATGACAAGGCCCGAGAATATCAGGAGAAAGCACTCGCTATCAGAATAGAAATTGGCGACAGGGATGGAGAAGCAACAAGCTACGGAAACCTAGGAGCTTTGTTCCAATCACTTGGTCATTATGACAAGGCCCGAGAATATCAGGAGAAAGCACTCGCTGTCAAAATAGAAATTGGCGACAGGCATGGAGAAGCAACAAGCTACGGAAACCTAGGAACTTTGTTCCAATCACTTGGTCATTATGACAAGGCCCGAGAATATCAGGAGAAAGCACTCGCTATCAGAATAGAAACTGGCGACAGGGATGGAGAAGCAACAAGCTACGGAAACCTAGGAGCTCTCTTCCAGTCACTTGGTCATTATGACAAGGCCCGAGAATATCAGGAGAAAGCACTCGCTATCAAAATAGAAATTGGCGACAGGGATGGAGAAGCAACAAGCTACGGAAACCTTGGAACTTTGTTCCGATCACTTGGTCATTATGACAAGGCCCGAGAATATCAGGAGAAAGCACTCGCTATCAGAATAGAAATTGGCGGCAGGGATGGAGAAGCAACAAGCTACGGAAACCTAGGAACTTTGTGGAAGGAAGCGGATGAGAAACAACGGTTTTGACAAAGTTTCTCAATGGGCGCCATTTGTGATCATGGGCGATAACGTGAAATTTGATTTTGGAAATTGGCCGGTGCCTAGCGTACCTTAAAAGCCATGACTTGGATAAATCCTCCGTAGGAGATTGAACTAGACCCAGTAAAGCTCGGAACTATTTAATAACTAGCCTGTAAAAGAAGGACAACCTCGAATCGATACACAGAGGAAGACATTTCTGTAAAATTCTCATCAGAGATCTAAGGTTAATAATCTGAAACAAGACAGCGTATAGTATTATCTCTTTATAAGAGTTCCGTAGTCATTAATATAGTGAACAAGCCAAGGTTTCGAACGCGATTAAATCTTCAAGGAAATTCTTAATCCTTTTCAAAGGTGATTAGTTAGCCAATTGAAGAGACTTTAAAACTAATGTGTGACTTGAAAAAGAAGATTTTCTAAGCTTAAATTTCTGGAAATTTCTTGCAAGGCTTTTGACAAGAAATATTGTGGTTTAATATCCCTAATTAAACACATTTAAAGAAAAGAAAAAGAGATATTTTTGTGCAGTGATGCAAACCATTGTATATTCATAGATACTCCAGTAATTTTATCAATTTAACCTTGTAACCCCAAAGAGTGACTAGCATCTAATTTCTCCTCACAATTTCACTCCTGAATCAAACATTAAGGTCATGAGAATAACGGAAATGATCAACAAGTACAGGAGCTCTTGATTGTTCTGCAAAATCTCCTTGTCAGTACCTGAGGAAATGGATAGGAAACAGTATGGAGAATATGCATACTGACCTTAGGGTGTAAAGGATTAATCGATACCCTTTGCGTAGGTGCCTTTGTATCCTAACACAGACCCGTATGCTCACACATACTCATTATCCTTCCCTTTCGCTCTGCCGCTACTGTTTTGCTCCGTTTTATCAACTGAACAGCCGGAAAAGGTTTCATTAATATCAAAGGAAAATTTATCCAGGGGATTGCATTTTGTTGACCAAAAACACTCAACATATTTTTCGTTTGCTACTTTTGTGCCACATATCCAAGTTACAAGACAATAATTATACAATGATAACCGAAAGAATACGAAATATATCTGAAGACGACAAAAATTTGCATGCGAGAAAAATATTTCATAAGATCGTTGAAATTTATTTGAAATACACGGATATATAAGTATATATATATAAATTGTGAGAGGAAAAAGACAAATAAACTACCAGTTCATCCCTACAGACCCTAATCCCATGATGAGTGGGCAATCACGAAACAGATCTGTTGGGATGAACTGGTAGTTTATTTATTTCTTTTTGAACTAGGAGGGAGGGGTGACTCCGTTATTCTCTGGTATGCACCGCCGTCAAGACAGCACTGCTAGTATGACGTCACATAGCAACAATAGAAGTGCTTCGCAAAGTTTGCTCAGTCTAGCGTGAGGACAGTAACAATAGCTAACAAAGACAAGGCCATCGCAGGCTCCTAGTGGGTTATTATTGACTAATTTGCCGTGAGTGTGAAAGCTTCGTTGTTTATATTGTTAAGAGTTGAACTGTGTATTGTCTTGTGGAAGCTTTTGTTTCTAATTTCACTGAATAGGACCTCATACGAGTTATTTAAATTCCGAAAATGCGCAGAAGTAGTCTCTTTGAACAGAGCCACAAGACCTGTCTCCTTCTTTCAGATTTTTACTCAGGCTTTGGCTTCAACGTTGTCTATTTTGCCGTTTACACTAAGGGTACAAACGTCACCTCGCCCACGCCTGCATCAGTATCAACAAAAACAACAAAAGTGGTGACAGTTACAACCCATCAGCAACCAATTTAAGTTCAGAACCTGCTTCAAAGACCATCCATGTCAGCTCTACTAAAGCGTATGCGTTGAGGCCACAAGATCCTTTTCCATCCAATTCCCTCTGCGAAAGCCCGACAATGGTAATCAAGTATGTTCCTCAGTGAATGAACCATTTATTTTAGAAACACCTAACTAAGGGTCATGCTGCACACCCCCACGATCATGAGCAGACTTTAGCTACACATACTTTGCCAGATGAAGCCCATTTAAGGGTTCATGACATTGTGTATCAAGTCCTTGAAAAAATCTCTGCGCCTAATTTTTGTGAGAGTCAAGTGCATCTCTGAGGTAATTCACGCTCTAATTGAATCAGAGCGTGATCACTTGTTACAAAGAGAGAAATAGGTGAGAAGCTAAGAAAAGTTACGGCCCACTGTAGTGTTATTTTAAAGGATGAAAATGAGAAACAGCCAGCCAACTTAGGAGGAAATCGGCTAGAGAACACTGAACTTGAGAAAAAACAGAAAATTTTGAAATATTTGTTTTATCGCTGAAAAACAAAACCACGAGTTAATGATCTTTCCTGCAATCTGTTATTAGTAAACCTTCGTAATGTATTACAACGAATGTATTATTCGTAATTTATTATAACGAATGTCAAGTCGGTTACAAGTAGATCAGTATTTTGACGCAATCAGCATTATGTTAGTCGTTTTTGATGTGTTTCGTAGCTTTATTTCGGAATAAGATTTCATACCAGAGACCCTGTCGTCTTATTTTCTGACTGGTGTTCTCAGTATGGAAGACAAGGAAAAAAGTTGCAGCAACTGTTATATAGAACAGAAATGTAGTTCTTGCGATGGAGCATGAGAAAGGAATGAACGACCGCTGTCTTTTGACCATAAAAAAAAAAAACATATTTGCTGGTTTTCATACCAATTCCTTTAACTTTGTCCCTTTCCTCAATGGAAAGTGAATCCTTTAACACGCCGCCGTAATGTTCTGAAAGTAATTAATGTCGTGACGATTGATCTACGCATAGTTAGACGAATATTTCACATACATCTGAAATAAGAGTTCAAAAGCAGATGACTTACTGTAATGAAGAACTCCACCACAAAATCCACAAAGTCACTAAATCTACGAAAAAAATCTTTTACTACATTTTTGTACTCTCACAGGTATCAAAATACAAAGCTAAAAATATCAGAAATTGCTTTGTCCATCCTCGCCAAGTAACATCACCTCCTATGATAAAATACAAAACAAAACTCAGTTATATGGCGATCGAAAGGAACAATATGTCTCAATATTTTCAATCGCCTAAGAGTTGCAGACGATGTTGGTTTTCTATAATGACGATGTTCTCAATGCCTTGATTGTAATTATGTCATAGTCACTCGGGAAACTGAGATGATCTGAGGGATTATAAGGAGCCAGACTTTATTAAGGGTAGGAAAGATTAATTGCCTTCTTTCTTAGGGCAAAAGAAATGAAATAAGCTAAAAATGTTGAAAATATAACCTCTTTACTTCCAGCTACAAGTAAACTACAGCCACGAAGTAATTTGGTATTATCAATTGAGTTGATAACGTAAATTGGCTATCATAAAGTTTTAAAGCTGACGTTTCGAGCTAACAGAGAGAAGAGAATTGGTTAAATTTTTATTCCCATTAAAAAACAAGTAAATACTCACGTCATTCTGATATGTTCTAGAGAATGCGACTTTTCCAGAGTCCTGCTTTGCTTGTTCTTCTGATTCCTGTTTGGTAAAACCAAGAGATTAAGACCAACTTGCTGACAAGCTGATTGAAAAACTGAACGAATGATAGACCAACTGACCGACTACCTGCCTGATTGAGTCATTGATTGACTGAATGACCAAGAGACCGACCGACTCACTCGCTGACTAACTGATTGTTAAGTTCTGATTGATCAATATTCCAGCATCTTGGTGATTTTTCTTGCGTGCCTTGAGAGCCAACTGACCAGCCGAGTAACCATCTGGCGCACTACATGTAGCTGGATGATTTACTGACTGATTGATTTGTTTGCTGGATGCCTGCCTTTCAGG
Source organism: Pocillopora verrucosa (assembly GCF_036669915.1). Taxonomy (NCBI): domain Eukaryota; kingdom Metazoa; phylum Cnidaria; class Anthozoa; order Scleractinia; family Pocilloporidae; genus Pocillopora; species Pocillopora verrucosa. The sequence continues at coordinate 8,480,432 of NC_089324.1, forward strand.
ATGATTGACTGAAAAAACTAATTGATTGACTGACTGAGTGAATAGCTGACACATTGTCTGTCTGACCATCAAACTCACACATACCTGCGTGAGTGAAGCACTGAACAACTGGCTAACCAGTTGACTGCTTGCCTGACTGTCAGCTCAAAAATTTACTGCCTGGCCAGCTGCGTGCCTGCCTGTTTGAATGACTGATTGAACTACTGACTAGCTAGTCTCCAAAAACAAGCTACATGTCATTGATTGATACATGAAAAAGTAGATCAACTACCAAATTAAGGAGTGTGGACATCAACCGGAAATCTCTTCCAAATAAACGCACGTGCATTTAGAAAAAAGCACCCACAGAATGCGTATATACGTCGCGAACCTTTCCCACTCTCAAATTCGCTCGAAGATTTATATCTGTTACAGTTGCTTTTGCCACCCAACACGGAGATTCATTTACAAGTACCTCTGTTTGGACTGCAGCGAGACCGTCACGTTTAGTATACCCAATATTTACTTTGGTAGATTTTGTTTTCCTATGATAGACACGAGTTCTTGCAGCAGCATTTGTCTCTCCACTTGAGGAAGAATTGCCCACATCAAATCCTAGTTTCCAAGGAATATTAAATCTGTTGTGATGCTCTAGTAAGTTTGTGCTTCTAAAGTTCTTGACCCCAAATGAAGAAAGTTCGTGAGACTTTTGGCGGCTTCCGTCTTTTATATAAGTGTCTTCAAAGACAGCGCTTTTGCCCTTGGAACATGAGCTTTTGTTGTTTACGAATCTCACCGAAGGCCTTTCGAGCTCAATACTATGACAAGTAATATTAGTTCCTGCTGGCAAATAATCTTTCTCATCACACTTTTCTTTTTTTTTCTGAAATTTTTCCCAAAGAAAGATTTGTTAGCAGAGTAGACGTGGGTCTGTCCGAGACCTGTTTACGTTCTTCTTCTATATCATCAGTACATGTATTTCCTTTAAAAACGGCACACGTCTCGTTCTGTCGGTGAGTTGACTTAGGGTATCCTGTGGAGGACCTTCCATGGCATAACTTAAATTTTCTAGAGGCAACTGGTCTTCCCGACGAGATTTCTCATAAATTGTCACCTTTTCTGTTTGAGAACAATGTAGATTTCCATTCCTCAGAGATGTTGCATTCTCCTGTTTGCTCTGAGAGTGGTTTGATGAAGAAGCAGTTACGGTAGTTCCCTTCTTTAAGAGTTCAGTTCCAGAAAAATGCTGCCTTTTAACTTCCTCGTCAACGTATGGTTTGAAGTTATACTCAGTAGGAAAACAAATGTCTGCGCAGCTTACAGCATCTGGAAATAACACAACAGAGTTATTTGAATTTAATTTGATCGATAAAGGTTTTCCCAATAACATTGTCAAAGTTAAATTAACTGCCCTATACACCTTCCAGGGAGATGCCAGATGAAAACAAGTCTTGCTTCATTCACTGTGCTACCCGCTGTGTTGTGGCAATAAACAAGTACGTAACACAAAAACGAAAGAAATCAAAATTCTGTGTATTTTGAAAACAAAATAAAAGAAATAACACTGAATGGCGAGTTAACCGGGTTAATTCTAATCAGTCAATTGAAGTAAACCGGTTTCACTGAAACATCGTGATGCGGCCGCTTTTTTGGCGTTTTATCGAACTGAAACTAGGTTAACGGTAACCATAGAAATTCATTGAAGAACACTAAATTTTATAAGCGAGTTTGGTTAATGTTAAACTACCTTTCTGCTTAAATAAACTCAAGTTGGTGGTCTCTTACCAGTGCCGTGCGTTGTTCTTGTCGCAAAATGTGTAAGTAGCGCAAACAAGTGCATAAACTTATGAACATGGCGTCTGGTAAACAACAGTTACAACAAGAAGATACATTACTCGAGCGCAACAATCTACTTGCCACATAATTCTCCATCGGTAAACTGCTGCTCAGAAGCGAGAGTCATAAATAGTGAAAGAATTAGGCTAAGTGCTTGAAAGGACTCGATGTTTATACGAAAGGGCTATCTACAAAAGCCACGCATAGCAAGATTACTGCTTTCCTCAAGCCATCAATGATTTCTCGGATAGATCCAATATCGGGGACTATTCAACCGACGGCAATGAAGAATACTCTGACATCTACGGAAAATGAACATCACGGTCGAAAGAACTGCCTTGGAAGTTTGCGTAGTGCGCAGGGGAGAGAAAGGAAACGAAAAGAAAGAAAGAAGCGAGAAAATAAAAACGTGGCCCTCGAAGCCTGCATATTTTTGGTTTCCCCCCCCCCTTCCCCCCGATGTCAAGTTCCCCCATTTCATAGCCCATTTCAGTGCGGCCGTTCAGAAAATATATCCCCGTTGTTTCATCTTAACCAACCTTCCACCGAGTTAATATTTCTAGAAATTTTAACCAGGTTTCTGTAAAATACACCCAGTTAACTATCTTAATGCGGCCGCAGCCATTATTAATAATAACAACCATTAAGGGTGGGGTAATTCCCCAATCAATATAATTCATAGTCTATATAACGACAAGTACGAGGCTGAAACGCGCTCTTCAACTTCACTTACGTAGAGTACCTTAGTGGTATAGCACGCTCATATACCGTGTAACTAATCAGAGAGCAGTATGTTGAAGCTCGGGGAAAAATAGACCAATCAAAGGCCCATATTCGATTAAAGATAAATTTCAGAGTCTTTAATTTGTACATGACCAGTCCAGAGGACTCTTGGTTCTTCACCTATTAAGCTTTTATTTTTTAAATTTATTTTCTGTTGAAGGAATTGAGATGACTGATGTCCTGAGAATTTTTCTTAGAAAGTGTTTAATGATTGCTGCAGGGTCATTTAAGTTCAATGACTGTGTGGGAGGTGAAGTAAAAGCTGCATACTTGGTCAATTGCCTACCTAAACCTGTGAAATGTGTAACTGGTTTGTCTAGAGGCAGCCTATTTTCACAATGTTAATGCGCCGATGGGTTGGAGGTTTAAACTCTCCCTCCCCCTGAACAACCCACGGGTATTTTACCGTCGCCTGTGCTAGGGGGGGTAGGGAATATGAACCTTGCTTTGGTGGGTGGGGCATTTAAACCGGAAGTGTCAAGGCTCTCCAGCGTAGTACACGTGTCTTAATTCAGTAGTTTGAAATGAAAGAGTTTGCTATTGAGAGCAAATGGCTTAGAAAGACAATCTTCCTATCGTAGATTGATACTTAGAGTGAAAAACCAAACAGCAGCACGAAAACCTGATACGTGACTGTGCTAAATTCTACAACATTCGTTGATCTCAGACCTACTTCAACCTATAGGTTTGCATACTAGGAGGGTCTCTATATCAGGGGGTTAACCGTTAGCTGGCGGTCAGACAAAGTATACGTGACGATTTCTCGCCTTCCTTCATGATCGATATTCAGGGAAGTGGCATAACTTTAAGCTTTTTATCGACTAGAGGACTTAAAATGTTTAAAATAATCGCCTGAATTTCGAGATGTTTGCTGTAACTAACAAAAACAAAAAACTCAAAGGCAGTCCATCTGGGTAGTCCATGTACCAGGAGTCAGTGTTTTGTTCATCACCCGGAATATCACCTGAGGAAATTCTGCTGTACATGTGATACGCACGCGTGATGGTAGAGTATTAGCTTGTGTTTCCTATTCTCATGAGCTCAAACTTATAATCAATTTTGCGTGTCAAGCAGGTATTTGTCTTTGGCAGATAATGTTGGGAAATAGAAGCTTTTCAGAACTGTGTACCGTAAAGCGGTATGTCAATAGAACGTTAATGACCAGACAATCGAGAAATAGTAAAGACGCCATAAGATAGTGATAAAAAAACAAGCAGTGTAAAAGAAATGCATATTGTTGATTGTCACCAATATAACGGCAAGTTTAATGAAGCATGAAGTATCCATAAGTCGACTATTATTGGCATGTTTAGAGGAACACCTGTCCCACTCTGTAATAACTGTCGCATTTTGCAATAAAATTGTCGTACTTTGAGATAGAGAGAGAGAGATAGATAGTTTATTATCAAGAACCTTGCAGCCACAGGCTGAATTACGTTTGATTTACAATAAAATATATACTACAAAAAATACATGGCTAAGAAGAACTAATTAAAAAGACAAAAATATATAATTAAGAGAAAAACAATATTACATCATTGCTTTATGGACATAGTGATGGATAAAACTATTTCGAGTACGAATGGTGTGGAGGCGCCGTGTAGTAAAAGAGTGCTGACTCCTTAAATTGACTTCGCACTCATTCTTGGGAGGTAGTAAGCTATAGAGCTTGTGCGAGGGATTAGACAGGATGGAATTAAAAAGCTTATCACATAAGAACTCGCGGCGGTTGTGTAAGGGAACTAGACCAGTCAAAAGAAGCGCCTCATTGTACGAACAATCTGGATAGATAATACGTAAAGCTCGCCTTTGACATCTCTCAAGATCTACTGAAAGGTATTGCGGGAGGCTATGATGATAAACAGGGCATGCATATTCAGTGACAGGCCTAATACAAGTCAAATAGAAGAGCAAAAGTTCCTCCGACTTGACTTGTGCACGCTTAAGCTGACGCAAAAAACACAGGCGCTTGTTTACTTTCTTTACAACTTCGGATACGTGATTATTCCACGTAAGATCGCAAGATATCTGCAAACCTAAGATCTTTGCTTGCTCTACACACTCTAAGTCCTGATCATTAACCTTAATTGGATCAAAGTTCTTTCTAGAGTGACTGAATGTTATGCGCAGTTCCTTGCACTTGGTTTCATTTAATTGGAACTTGTCAGCAGAAGCTTGCGTCGCGAGTTCGTCAACCGCTTGTTGGACTTTGCTGACCTCAGACTTCATGACTGTTTCAGAAATAGTGGAGTCATCGACATATTTCCACATGTCTGTACCCGGGATGATGAGGTCGTTTATCATAATAGTAAATAACCAGGGGCCAAGTTTTGTGCCCTGTGGGACCCCTGATGGGATGGCCCCCCACTCCGAGTAACAGTCCTGACTAAGTTTAACACGCTGTCGGCGACAGGACAGAAAGTCCACTATCCAGTCAATTATTCCGCTTGGAAGATCGTATGAAATGAGCTTCTGAACTAGGATCTGATGGTCAATAAGGTCAAACGCCTTGCGGAAGTCAAAGAGGATGGTTCTGACAGTTGCACCGTTCCCATCCGTAGCACTAAGCCATGAGTGGACCATGCTTATTAGTGCTTGTGTCGTACTGGAACCTGGCACAGTCCCAAACTGCCGTACATCCACTTTCGCCAACACAACAGGCTTGAGTTCTTTGTCTGGACAGATCATCCGATTCCTTTCAATAAAAAAAATAGTTCCGAAAAATGTCACTCACGGACAACACCTTAGTCAAAGCTTGCGAATACTTTCAGCTTGCTTCAAATTATATGTGTAAAGGTCGAAAAAAAATTATCTTTCATATTTGTAAAGAAGCTATTGTTAGACGAAACCCGTAGGAGATTTTAAAAAAAGTTTCCCCTTTAGTTTATCATTAACTAAAAACTGTTAAAAAAGAAACCGAATTTTCAAACCGAAAAGAATCGGGCCGCTTTTAGAGAGACTGGTTTATCAAGCACATTCGCCTTCCGACCAGCTGTACCAAATTTATTTCAAAGTGCGACAAGCGCTGTTACAAAGTGCGACAACTATGTTAATACAATGTACAAGTGTTACTGTATTACAAAGCGCCACAGTTATTTAATAGTGCGGCGATTATTTCAAAGTGCGAAACAACAGACCTCTATGCCAGCTTTGTTGCAGTCATTTGCAAGAAGAAAAAACAAAAAGAAAAAAAGCTGTTTGTAAAGTTTGTAAAAAACGTGCGAGAATAGTTAAGATATCCTGCTATTGTATTACTTAAGATTAGTGTCAGAATTCATTAAACATAAAAGTTGTGAAAATATATTGCTCTGAGATAAAAGTTATTGGGGCTATTTATCATATCAAACAAGAAACAAATCGAGAGACACGCAGGAAGTTTCTTTGTGTGATAAAGTACTCATAACTCGGCTATCGTTGATGTTTAGCACAACCCACTCTAAATTTAAAGACATATTTCAGCAGAGGTAAATTAAGCTTAGTTGAGGTAGGGTAAGTAATCTCTTTTGCATTTATAAGATCATGTAACAAGTTTCTTTCCTTTCTTTGTTTGGGTTTCGGTGCTGAAGTATTAGAAAGTTGGTCTGGTTCGTTCGTAAAAATTGACGACAAAATAAGTGCTGACGGTTACCAAAGGGGGTAACTGTTTCTAATGACGAAAAAGAAAAGAAAGATTGGCCAATATAGAATTGCAGTTCATGTCTAGTGTGCGTACATCGGGGTATGGATTCATGATCACGCGGGGAAGTTTGGAGAGGACGAGAAAAGCGTAATAGTCGCTCGAGGCGCAGCTTAGAACAATTTTATCTGCTTTAGTGCTCTATGACGTAGCTGACACAACTTGTGCACGAAAATAGCGTTTTATCCCAAATGTCGGTTTTACCAGATATTATCTTCTTATTCGAAAAGTCGGTGCCACAAATAAAATGCAAGACAAAATGATTAAGAAATATTTCTAGATCAATTCGTTATTCAAACAAGAGCTAATTGATAGAAGAAATATTTTTCGAGCTTTGTTAAGGTTATTTTCACGGCCAGCCTGGCGAAGCTCTTTTGCTCTTCTATCCAACACCTGCTTGGATGGTACGAAGTAAAATCTTTGTCCGGTCCAATGGAACGGCTGTAGTCCTTGTTCTTCAAGGCGATTTAGCGGTAATCATGATCTTAAGGCTTTCTACGCCATATTCCACATATTTGTTTCGGCGTAAAACCGTTCGAGCAAACTGTTCAGCTGGCTCTTAGTGTTCGATATGTATAGGTAACAACAAGGTTTTGAACGCAATTTGGTGTCAGCCAGATATTGGTCCCTAGCATTCCATGCTCCTGAATCATCTTTCGTTGCACGTCGCGGCAAACCAGAAGGTTCAAAAGGAGTTTATCTATGTGGGACCACCTGGCGAATATTTTCTCTATGGTTAATTTTATACCCTGAAACCTCAGCTTTGCGTAATCCCATTGTCGTCCTCATCATAATCAAACGGCTGTAAGATCACAGAAAATTTAAAAGCAACAAAATCAGGTCCCTCCTGATTCCTTGTAACGAAGTGAGCGAGCGTTAAGTATTGAAGTATATGACGTTATGACATCATTTTTCGAGTTCTCTTTTTCGCGCTCTTCATCATGGCTCACATCGGAGCTTTTTCCCACCGTTATAACAACAGGTTTGGAACTTATTCGTCATTTGTTCAACTTCTTACGTTATTTTAAATATCATCTTCCCAAATCCAAGCTCACATCTCCAAATGAATCTGCTTCCTTGCTGACGGAAACCAAAGCGAGAAGTAACTATGACGTCATAGAAGGTAATGAAGCAATCTGGTGCTGATGTTATTGATCAGCTGGCTGTTATGGCGGGAAATTGAGTATAATGACTAATAACCCGAACTCTCTCTTGATCGAGCAGCTCTGTGATTAGTTTCCTTCTTGATTTCATTAACGAGATCAAAATGACTGACCTTAATTCCTTAATCTGCTTCCCCGCATGACACTTTCGACATGGATGTCGTAGCAATTCTGACAGGACACGTCAGAAATGAACCAAGTAATGGCCTGTTTCTGTGGCTCACCAGTAGATCACAAAAACCAACATTAAAATGGTATCACAGACACAAAAAGTCCACATAATACGACCGTTCAACTGCAAACTCCAATTGGCTCACGTGATAATCATATCCGCCCCTTGTTAAAGTTTACAAACTCAAAACATTGTGTTTATGCGCGCTTTGCCGCATCTTTTCACTGCGCCTGCCACACCAGTTCAGTCGTCTTCTCTACAGTCCCGATCAGCACGTCACTGCTACGTTGTTTGCGCTATTGTTTTCTTCTAACAAAGGACTGTATGCATAATGAAGTATGGGGCTGTACGGAAACTTTGCCAAAACTTACATTGTTACAGCCACAGGAGAGACCAATATCAATACCGCAAAAGGTTAAATTTCCGCACGGCCCCATACTACATTATGCATTCAGTTCTTCGATAGAGAAAACAATGACAAAAACAATACCTTGCGATTGGGAAAACAGATTTGTTTCACAATAGAATGGGGCTGTGCGGAAATTTTACCCCGCAAAATGCCATGGCCAAAAAAAGGAAAAAGACAAGCGAAAACAGCGTTAAGTTATCGAACTGCGCTTAACGGAAGAAGACAGACATACCGCAGATATACATACATATATACATGTATACATATATATATATATATATGTATATATATATATATATATATATATATGTATATATATATATATAAAACTAACTGCAGACAGTATTATTTCGGCCTTCTGGGCCTCATCAGTGCAGTGCTGATACTAAAATGAAGGTAAGGCCATGTAACCACCCCAAGTGATCTCACACATGTGGGATCATCTAAGCCATGCCAGATATATCGATAAATTATGCGAGGTAGCAAGAGGGCGGCGATAAAAAATGACGGAAAGAAAAATGTGCTAATGAAACAATAAGTATAAACGTTGGCTAGTTACTGGGTGAAAAGACTTAAATGATAAACTTTGAACACGTGAGAAATCCAACATGAAAAAATGTCGCACTTAGAACTTACAAAGTCTAAACAGCTTTGATGTGACTAAAAAAATCTCGAAACAGTGAAGGATGCCTGTGCACGCATTGCACGCACATTTCCCAACCTCAACTGGAATAACTACTGTTTGAGCAAAGTAGTCGATACACACGATCTTATCTCAGCTTGGTTGTTACTGCGGTATGTGCATTAGCATCTCTTTACTTGGTGGTATTTTTTATCGTTATATGCACGAACTACCAAGCGTTAGGTCACAAGGGACTCTTACACATTCAAACATCCTTCATTATGCAGAATTTTGTACCTTGCACGTTTAGTTTTAGTTCGGTTAGAGTCCAAGTTCAAGCTATGCCGTTTCTTGTATACGAAAAACGCCGCTAAGGTTTGTATGTTCTGCTTCTAGATTTTGTACCTTTGGCTTTTGTATTCGATTGTATCTGCAACATTTGGTCTTTTTTTTTTGACCCTAGAACCGACTCTTGAAAAAATGATATTTTCTTTTTAAACCTGACCAAGATTGAGTTATCGTCGGCGAACTGTTCAAGAATAAAGTGAAATTCGTGTCAGTGAATTCGTTTGTGTGTGTGTGCTGATCTTATCTCAGCCTGGGTACTTTTCTGAACAGGTTCCCATTGCACATAATAAGGAGGGAAAACATTGTGTTTCCTTATTTCACATCGTTTCCCGTGAATTTCCCAAAGGAAGGTCAGAGAGCAAAAGAAGGAAAAGTACTTAATTGTACGTACACACTGCTGCTGAGGAAAACTTCTGAGAAAGGAACAGAAAAATGAAAATTATCAACAGTTGCTGCAAATTCTAGCCAGATAAGTTTACCTTGGTGTAATATTTTCCACAAAGAAGGATCGACTCAAACGGCTTTGGAATAGCTCGCAAAATCGTAAAGTCACACCCACGAGGTAAGACACAAAAATTAACTATTTCCGATTTTTTGGCGTTTAGCATTTCAAGATTTAGTCACTGCATGTATACTCCGAAAGACATTTTTAGTCACAGCCCACGGAAAGGTTTGTTTTCGTAGATGAATGGGAGCAATCGTCAATCTTTTGACTTTCAGACACTTAAATTAATAATCTGCACAGGTTTCTCTTCTCTGTTCACTTTTAAATAGCAAGGAAATTCAATGGAAATAAATTCAAATGAGTGTTAAAATTTTTTTAAAAAGTTGTGATAATTTGCCTCATTCAACCGACGTTGAATGAGGCAACTTCTCTGAACCCGCGGGAACTATTGCACTTTCCATTCACTGAATTTCTTTAAATTCCACAACGCAATTTATGTCATTTACGGACTGAGATCAACGCGATGATCAGTAGTAAAGAGCAAAGTAGAGAGCAAGTTGAGAGAAGGACAGAGCAAAACTAGTTAAAAAGGAACTCAAAATGACATGACCTTTTAAATGTGTTTTTTTTTTAAGGATTACAATGAACAAGGCATTCTTCCCCTCACACGCACGCGAGCGGAGAACATAGCCTTCAGGAAATCGTCTCCGACAAGAGGTAATGCCCTTAGATTTATCAAAACTCGCAAGAAACGCATCAATCTCAACAGCACGAGACCAAAACAACTTGTGATTGTCGGTTATTTCAACAACACGCCCTACTTCTTGTTGATTAAGTAATGGTAAGATTAATTCGGTTTGAAATCCCAGTGCACATGTTCCTGGCGTGACTGACCGGTCGCGTCAAAGTAAAATCGACCATCAGGAGGTCACATCTTCATATTTATTTTACGAAGACGTCACGTGTACGGCGCGATTGTGTCGGAGGTTGAGAAATATATTTGGCGAAACAATTTCGTTCTTACGCAGTCGCGTACTTTGTGTAATCCGATGGGGTCCGACTTACTCACTTCCAAGTTTAAATTTCAATAATCGTGCGATTTCGGAAAAATTAATCGCATATTTGTTGTATTTGGCGTTGTATCCATGCAAGTATCATTGTAACATCTACCGAACAGAGGACACGCTGGGAATTAACATCTACGTAAAGAAGGGAGGATACCGCAATCGGTTTTTGTTATTTTTCAGTTTTAAGAAACTTTTGCCGACCTGGGCTAAACGTTGGCTGCAGTTAGTTCCGTTTTTTTGTCAAGCCATAAGAGGTTCTTCACTGTTTGTTTTATCATAAAAATTTTGCAAAACACGATGCATGGTGACATCCCGAGAAGGGGAGGAGGGGGCTAAAATTATCATTCAAAACTTTACATTGTAGGGAAAAGTCATTAACAATGCTTTATAAAATAATTCAAATAGTACGCGCACTCTGATTGGTCATAAAACTATTTTATATGAGCGTATGTAAACAAGGTTTTCCTTCCTCTTTCATTAGTTATTTTATAAAAGAAATGCAAAATGGTTTCCGTGTTTACATAGCCTGATGTAAACACTTGGGAGGTTGAGAGAACACTCGATAAGCTGGAAACCACTCCGCTTCGCGTCGTGGTTTCCTACACTTATCTCGTGTTCTCCCAACCTCCCGCGTGTTTACATCAGGCTATGTAAACACGGAAACCATTTTACATCTCTTCAATGTTAACAGATGAATTGCATCATATAATTTGGAGGCAAATCTTTAGATTTTTGACTCCCAAGAGTGATCGGTATGTAAATTATTCATAAATTTTCAAAAGCAGACAGGTTACGAGATTGAAGAAAATTATCAATCAGATGGGCTTGGTATGACTCCAAATTTCTCAGGACTACTCAGCACAGAAAATGGATGGTTTTGGTTGAAAGAATTAACTTTCCAATCTTGGGAGAGAAAGGGTGATATTCTGTATTTAAAATGTTAGTATTTCTGCAATGACAAATTATCCTTGACAGCATAGTACATAATACTGAAGATTGGAAATTGTTTGGGTTTATCTCAAGTTTATTTCCAACTGCAATTAGCTGAAATTGCTTTTCTGGTGTAAAACACATCACAGAACAATTAGCAGCAATTGCTCTTCTTAAATTACCTAATGTTCTCAAAGAACTTGGTGGGAGGAGCACACTGTTTTGAAGAATTTCAACATGATATCACTTTCCGAATGACGTCCACGACCTGAAAAAAGAAATTAATTGAACTTTTATATTGTTTTTCTATCTTATGTCCAATGTCAAATGTATTTGAAAAGTGAAATGATGCAATATAAGAAACATTTAAATATAAAGTATTTCACAAAAAATTTATCAGTGAATAGACATCTTTGGTAGATACCCCAAGTGCCCAATGTCCAGGGAGATGCACTGGGATTAAAACAACAGCGTTGTCAAATATATCGATCTAGGGATAAATATGTGGTCAAATTACAAAGTTATGATAATTAAAAAATTATGGACATTGAATTTTAAAGTTTGTTCTAAATTTACAAATGTTATAAATTAATAAGGACATGTACCTTTTTGGTCCACCTAGCTATCCACTTTGTTTCATGTTTGGATAGTTTTTCATAGAAAAATATGTCGAAGCAATAAACCTTTGGGTAACCTGAAGTCTGAGAGGAAAAAATTTAGCCATAAAATTAATAGTAATGTGACAAATGAATGAATGCATCCAAATATATTGCATATATTATGTTACAAACAAAAATATAAATTTCCTTTTTTTTTCTTTTTTTTACCTTTTTAAAAAGTTCGCGTTTAATAGTTGTGGTTAAGCCTTGTTCTTCTGTTTGTCTGACCTTTAACCTAAATACCTTTAGGTGGATGTTAAATGAAACAGCGACCGTTGGGTAGATGTTATTTTGCGAATGTTGATTTGGTCATTCATTTTATGAAAAAACAAACTTTCCTTTCTTTGCTAGTCTGACTTTCCATTAGAAGAATTTAATTACAATTTAATCTCCTTTCACCGACTCTGAACTGCTTTATTTTCACTACATCCAAATATTAGGACTGCAGCCAACCTTTCCACCCGAACTCCTTTGGAGCTTTGAACAAAGTACACTTTGTTATCGTTTGTAATTTGTGGCTTCGAATAACTCTTTAAACGTTCTCAAAATCATAGACATAGCCATAATTCGCAGAAATCGTAAAATCGAAATTTACCCCCATTTTTCGACAACGCAGCAGTTTTCGTCATCATATCGAGACAGTTCATTCACTTCACAGTTGATTTTTAATGTTTCAACTTCCGATAAATTCGTGCCGCCCGAAAGTTTTCGTAACGCAACACCCAAAGCCGTGACCTCCTTCTGGTCGATGTTACTTTGGTGCGACCTGGACTGACCGACTCGATCAAAGATGGCGGAATATTTGAGCCGACCAGGATTCCACGGTATTCCGCTATCTTTTCGCGTCCTTCCAACCTTGAATGTGTTTGGAAATCAACACCATAGTTTAGTTTAGAGAAGAAAAAGTGCACGAGATCTTTTAAAGTTCTGTTACCGAGAAATTCAACGATCGAACGAAACAGCTGACAGACCTGAATAGCAGACCTGGCAGATTGTCGATGCAATAGGAAAGACAGTGTTATATGCAGCCGGACCCAAGGTTTTTTCAGAGCCACCTCAGTGACGCGTATGTAGCATGCATTTAAATTTTGGAGAATGGCAACTTAAGAATTAACTGCCCATGCAGAGGTGTTCATAGACTTGAAGGACGAATACTCAATTACTCGATACATATCCTGTTATTCAAATAACTTAACTTTTAAGAGACATACCAAAACACTCACTAATGAGCACAAAATGCTATTCAAATTGTGCTAAAAGAAAAAAATCTGCTCAACTTCATAACACAGATATTTTGGTCTTACAGTCAGGACAATTTTTCTTACATTTTCCTTCTGGTTAACTGTTATTGTAAAAAACCGAGCATTTCTGTTTTCAGTTAGGTTGTAAACTAATTGATCTATTAACTTTTTTTTACTGTGTAGATGAGGGATGACACTGAGCAACTCATGAGGGACTCATTAAAATTAAAGGTCCACATCAACAGTGGAGAGAAACCAGACTTTGAATGTCAAATTTACAATCACTTGCCAAATCAAGAGGAACACAAAGATCATATCCTTGAAGAGGTTTGTTCTTTTTAGTTAATATAGTTGTAAATTTTATTTCTAACACTTGTGGCTTTTGTAATGATGGCTGGCAAAAGACCTTCACAAGTCACAACCACTAGTTATAGTCCCTGCTCGCAGTTTCGTGCCACTACAGCCTGTAGTTACATAGGTTAAATGTAAATAATACAAACATCAAGCAAAAGCTAGTTGTGGGGATCTGAATTGGGTTTCAACCTATAATGCTTTGTTTTGAGCAAATCCACTATTTGTGACAAAATTGTTGACATATTAACTTTCTAACCCCCTGTTCCTTCAATTTTATTTCTGTTGCCCTTGTAAGTTGACCTATTCACCCCCTACTCCCCAAAACAATGTTGTATAGTGTTCCTATGAACCTTCAGCTACATACAGGCAACATTGAATAATGGAATGGGGGTCTTGTCAATGATTTGGAGTATGGAAGAGACATGAGTGTTATTCTACACATAAATAGTACTGTTCAAATATGTTTCAACTCATTTTGATGCTGATTGTAGCGTGATTTGCAATAAATCTCTCTTGTATCAAACATTTATCTTGGTGGTGTTCTCCAGCCTATTGACCAACAGCTTATTGACAGAATACAACAGATGAAAAGACACCATAAGCAGTTTGTCAAAAGGGATATATTTGCAGGCCAAACTTCACCACCACTACTAACAAATGGGCACTTCTAGCCGAGAGACCCACGTATCCCAGGCACCAATAAAGATGTGGTCCAAAGTTGATCAGGAAAACCTGAAAAAGAAAACACAGCCTCAAATTTAGGAGCATCCTCAAGTTTTATTTTAGACCATGTGCTCTATCATCATCAACAACAAGTTCTACTGTTCAAGGAGGAACAATGAAACAACAAAAGCTGAAACTGTTTTTTGCACATCAAACAAAATGGCAGAAGTAGCTGTCTAATAAATTTGGAAATGAGATTACACTTCTTGATGCCATTTACAAGACCTTAAGATTTAACTTGCTGCTATTCTTTCTGGCTGATAAAACCAATCAACTGTATAGGGGTGGGCTCTTTCATCATTTAAAGTGAAACAACATCTGCAATACGAGAACTGTTAGCAATCTTCCATGATTATAGTGCTATTAGGAAGCCCTGATATTTTTGACAGACTTTTGCCAAGAGGAAATAATTACAATCAAGCAAACATTCACAGGTAGGGAATTAGTAACAAAGATTGAAAATGTACTTTCTTGAGAAAACAAAATCAGTCATTTGGAGGTTGGTTAATCAATGCACTTGTGTGGTGCTGTAGATTTGCATTATAGATACATTATTTTTGCACTTCTTATAAATACACTAAACAACTAACACAAGTCTAAATGAGTTGCACCCTTGTATGCTTTCACAAATCCAGTGTACTACAAATGGACCCCACATGTCTGTGACTTTCTCTGTCAGCATCACTGATGGGAGAGGTGGCTGAGGTAGAATGAAAATGGGGGTTTTGACTTTGCTTTGTGCTGTTGCCAAATCAACATCAAAGGATTAATTTCAGAAAAGTGTTACTTCCCTACAGGACAATAGTCTCTGGATGGCAAATCCAAAGCTCAGGAACTGTTTGATAAAGCATGTCTGGTAGAAGCAAAGGTAATGATTATTTTACTCTGTTTACATGGCTTAGCACTGCTTATAGTCACATGGTTTGACGTCACTGGTTTATTGAAGAACTTAAAAATAAAATGCATCAACTAAGAAAAGGGAAGGAAGAGAAAAGTCATAACTCCTAATTCCTTCGTTCTGACCATTGTTTCTGGTTTAAAACATTATTACTTTGCATATGTTTCTTAAACAGGGAACTTTAAACTATTTCATTTTTAATTTTTTATACAAGGTTAAAGGAAGTGCTTCAATTAATTGGCGTAACATAGTAATCAGATATACCAATATGTGATCTTTGCCATTTAACAATGAATTTGGGCATTCAGACAAGACAGGTTTATGGTCAATATCATCACCAACAATGGTATTGAGCCTCAGAGTAAATCTTTAAAACATCAATATGTCAAAGATCACAATAACAACAGTCTAACTGAAATGGTAACAGTACTGAACAATGAGATCTTGCATAACAAATGCAGAAGGTGGGTGCCAACATAGCCAACAAGGATGTTAGTTATGTGAAATGTATATTGTTATGTGAGAAAAAAGGGGCTAGATGAAAGGAGTTGTAGAGTTAGTGAATCATGATGAGATTGCCTTTGATGTAAAAGTTCTCTGTAGAAGCAGCTCCTTTTGATTCTTGGGTTTTTTGTGACAATTTGTGATTTAAAGTGACATTTTCAATCAGAATGTATTTATTCAGTTAAGAAATAACATGTCATCAATACTGATTTTTTTTTTGTTTCTGCTGTTTGTAGTGAGTTACTCTAACAGTTGCACACATTAAAAGAATAGTGGAGTGATATTTTACTTACTTGTTCAGAAGCTTGAACCTTGAACCTTAAGTGATGCCAAGGAAAAAGTCAACTGCCACTGCTGATGTGTAGTGCTTACAACGATCAAAACAAATCTAATTCCTAAGACTCCTAGGGGTGCCACTCCAGGATGTGGTTAACAAAGTGTTTGGGGGCTATTTTATGGATCCAGGTTAGAAGAAGAACAAATGAAAGTTGACTGTTTACATGAATCTTTATTCTTGAAAGCAATTGACCATGAACCGCAATCAACAATCAAAATCACAATCAATCTCGCAATCTCAAAATCAATCTATCATAAACCAAAACAACTCAAAAACCTACAAAGAACTGATCACAAGGATGCTAAACTCCCCTTTTGTATGTGCATGGTGGCACTGAAAGGTCTGATCAGAAAACCAGTAGAAATAGAGTTAAACAGATAAACACTGTAACTATGTTTGTATCTAGGATCATTCTGAAATTAATAAACTAATCAATCAATTTAATAAAAATGAGTCTTCTGGCTTGTGTCCATAACATGATGTGATTCTCAATGAAGCTCTAAAAATACACGCTTATCACAAAAAAGGTCCATGAAAGTTTAGACTTTGTTCTGCTCTTCCATGACCAGAGGAGGGTGATGAATTTACCTGGCACAACAGAGGCGTTGTACAAATGCAGAGAAGACATTGGAAAATTGTACAACCATTCCAATTTTTTTTATTGACAGTAAAGTGACTTTTTTTCTCTTTAAGATGGTGACAACAAGATCAGCCAGGTTGAAGTGGTGGTTGAGTTGAGATCAACAATTGAGATCATCCCTGGCAACAATGATCTATTGCTTTCTCTCCTTTCCAGTTATGACAGTAGCAGAACACGCAGATGCATGCTGCAATGTTTGGGTGAGCAATGTATCAAATAATGGAAAGGAACAAAATCAGATTGTGTGGATAATGGAAGAGAAGTTTGTGTAATAGATCCAGCCCTTCAGGTTACTCAGCCTGAGATCAAGGGAAGCATCAAGGATATCCTCCATGGGTTGCTCAACAACATAAGTCTTGAAAAACCAGTCAGAATGAACAGCAGGCAGAGGCATACAGGGAAGGATGTTAAACAAGCCAGAGGAAATCAGCTAGGAGGTGCAGATGACCATGTTAAAATTTTATTCATTGGAGAACTGACAATAGGCAATGGGGAGCAAGGAGAGAGTGCTTCACAGGTATGCCTTTTTGTGCCCTTAATTAAGTAATTATGAGACCTAGAAAACTTTTGCTAAGTTTCAGGTGACTAAAATGTAAGGAGATTTTGCAAAAAAAAGATATCCTTGGAATGAAAGATTTTCTCTATACAGTACCTTGCTGGTACTGGATGTGTTTGCAATGCGTAATTTTTAGTATTTAGGGTTAATGCCCATACAAAACGGTTTACGGTCAACTCGCCGACGGACCAACTCGCCGACACCAACTCGCCGACACCAACTCGCCGACGTATAAAATCGAGTAGAGACGTCGGCGAGTTGGTCGTCAATCCAATACAACTTATTAGAAGCTAAACATACAGAAAATTAAACGATATTTAGTAAAAAAACATTGGACATTGGTGAACATCAAACAGAAGCTTAAACATCGGTGAACATTGGTGAACATCACCAATGACTATAACAGCTTAAGACGCGAACGAGTTATTGTGCGACAACAACACCGTAAAGACTCATCATGTCAATCGCTCAGATTTTTTAACGAAAACGTGGCTTTCTAGACGAGATCTTTAGTAAAAAGCATTTCTTTTTATTTGCAACAAAGTTTATAAGGATCTTAAGGCGAATAAAGCGAAGTAAACATCACCAACGACTCTAACAGCTTAAGGCGCGAACGAGTTATTGTGTGACAACAACACCGTAAAGACTCATCGTGACAATCGGTCAGATTTTAAAGGAAACTTGGCTTTCTAGTCAAGATCTTTAGTAAAAAGCAATTCTTTTTATTTGCAACGAAGTTTATAAGGATCTCAAGGCGAATAAAGTAAAGTAAACATCACCAATGACTCTAACAGCTTCAAACACGAACGAGTTATTGTATGACAACAACACTGTAAAGACTCATCATGACAATCGGTCAGATTTTTTAACGAAAACTTGGCTTTCTAGACAAGATCTTTGGTAAAAAGTATTTCTTTTTATTTGCAACAAAGTTTAAAAGATCTTGTCTTGATCTAAAGATCTTGTCTAGAAAGCCAAGTTTTCGTTAAAAAAACTGAGCGATTGACATGCTGAGTCTTAACGGTGTTGTTGTCACACAATAACTCGTTCGCGTCTGAAGCTGTTAGAGTCGTTGGTGAGGTTTACTTCGCTTTATTCGCCTTAAGATCCTTATAAACTTTGTTGCAAATAAAAATAATTGCATTTTACTAAAGATCTCGTCTAGAAAGCCAAGTTTTCGTAAAAAATCTGAGCGATTGACAAGATGAGTCTTTACGGTGTTGTTGTCGCACAATAACTCGTTCGTTATAGTCATTGGTGATGTTCACCAATGTTCACCGATATTTAAGCTTCTGTTTGATGTTCACCAATGTTCTCCAGTGTTTTTTTACTAAATATCGTTTACTTCTCTGTATGTTTAACTTCTAATAAGTTGTATTGGATTGACGACCAGCTCGCCGACGTCTCTACTCGATTTTATACGTCGGCGAGTTGGCGTCGGCGAGTTGGTCCGTCGGCGAGTTGACTGGTTACCTACAAAACACATGTAAGATGCCAGATGGCTGAAGTTTTAGGAGAATTTGTCAAAAAGATCTTGGAATGAAATATTTTCTCTATACTTTAATGGAACTGGTTGTGTATGCTGTGATTTCTTGGCATGAATGTGATAATGGGATTTTTCCAAAATCAGATTTGGCATATTAATCAAGGGGCAGGGATGTGAAGAGGTTGAATGTTTCCTTAGAAAAACACTTCTTAACCAGTTTGATTTTTATCTCTTTTATGAGATAAATGGCCTCAACCTTGTACCAGTAAATCTTTTTCACACCATAACTTGATAATCTCCATGGACAATGTGACAACAATATTCCAGCATGTTTTGTGTTTCCTTTACAGAAATTCTGGATTACTTTGAAAGTGCTCTTTTCTCTATGGGTAAACCAACTGATTCTATGGTGGTATATAATCAAAGGAATTGCTGCTTGGCTGCAGAGCTGATAGTTGTGTCATTCTGCAAAGTGGACCTTCACCATCATTTCTTCACTTGGCTGTTATTCAATAAGTCGTGGATAGCTACATGTATCATCAGTTAATCATGAAAGCACTCTAGAAGAAGCAGCATTGAAGGTAAATAAGTAAACGTGATTTTGCTTTTATTTTAGAGGGGGGTACCAAATATTTATCAGCCATGATTCATTTAATGAATTATTTGGATACTTTCCAAAATGAAATGCATCAAAGTCGTTATTCATTGCTAATTATTATAGGGTAGGGTTATTTGAGTAATAAGACAAATTTCATTTCTGACTAGTTATTACTTTTGAAGAAAGCTACTGATACAGGGTTTCTGATGTTTTCATGTGATCAGGCAGCCCTGAACTTAAGGCAAATCCTGTGAAATTCACAAAAACATGCAAAATGTCACAAATTATGCTAGAAATCTTGCCAAATACATATATATTTGAACTCACCTGTTGGGCTGTTTACTTGCCATAAAATTGAAAATGTATCTTAAAAAACATTCAAAATCTACAAGGTGTTCTTAGATTAATGTTGCTAAAAAGTGGGCAGTGGTCACTTTGTTGAAAGCTTTGCCATTGGTGCATTTCTCAAGTAGATTGTTGTTAAAAGAGTAAATGAAGATATCTGTTGTGGTCAAACAAATAGCAAAGCGTCTTCTGTATTTCTTTCGTAGCAAGTCCCAACGAGTTGTACAACTTGCTATCATTTCTAAGAAAAACAAGAATCAACTGTACCATATTTCCTTTCTGTGGTAGCTTTTTGATGTCTCTACTGATTGCTGCATACTGTGGCTTGCAAACTCTGCAAATTACAGAAAAGTTTTTAAAGATGCCCACACTTCTGCGAAAACAACTACAACAGATTTTTTGCAGAGTCATTTAAGAAGACGATTATAGCCATCTGTTATGCTCTACATAGAACATTGTATTGGACCCCACAAGAAAGCTGCCAATTAATAAACATCTTGAGTAAGCAATGCATATATTTATCATTTTCCTATAAAAATTGGCTAAATTGCTGTCTTTTTTCATTAAAAATGTTTGTCAAATCAAGGCAAAATTGATTACTTTTTGACAACATTTGTCCAAAACATTATTGGGAAACTGGCTGTTAAGCATGCTTTATCATTGTCATGAACTTTGAAACTTGTATTGATTTGTCAATTGATTCATTTAATTAATTTGTCCTGCTATAACAAAATTGACCTCTTATCGTAAAACCTACTAGCACAACCTAGTCTTCGCTTCAAAAAAGGACTGATCAAAGTCTAATGTACATGTGATTATTGTAGTTAAGTTTCACGCGTCCATTAATCAACAAATTACTGTGCAAACAAAACAAGTATCTGGTTTCAAAAGGTAACAAAATTGTTTTTGTGTGGGGGCATCTCCATGTTTCCGTGCTTCATCATTGCAAGCTGATACTCAAGGCTTTCCTTCTCCAATTGCAAAATGGTACAATGATTGTTTCATCTCTCTCCACAACTCCTAATTCTCTGCAATCTCTCCACTTCACTTAATTCTGAACAATGTGTGGGGAAACTTGGTGAAACATCATAGAGTGCAATGCTTGTGGTGTTTCTTTGCTGTCATTGCTGCTACTATGAGATATTACGTAAAAGGAGAGACTAGACAACAAACATTACCACTCAAGGGTTTATTCAAACTACTCGCTTTTTCAGTCACATATCACAGATCAACTCGAGTGACTTATGACTGACTGGACAATTTGGAACATCTTCCAAACCCATGCAATCAAAAAGCAGTTTCAATGCTGGCACACATTTTTTTTCCTGTGCTTGCAGACTCAAATTCTAGCAAGGGTGCATAATCACAACAGAGCTCTGAAAACAGTTCCTTTACTCTTTTGTCCATCATGATTTCAATGTTTTTAATGCATACATTTACCCTCTCAAAGGCCTTTTCAGTTGGCTTCAAATGTTTCTATAATCCTTTGCGTTACAGAAATGACTTGTATTCTGCACTGGCTTGATCTAGTTCTTTGAGCTTAGCCTCAATTTTTCCATCAAGCTCAAGCAGTTTTTCACCACTTCCATGCTATTTCAAAAGATTTTTGTTGATGTTAATGGGCCCTCTGAGCATTCCTTTCAGCTCAGTAACTTGCTCTTAGCCATTTCCCTTGTGGATTTCCAACTGTTTGAATAAAGGGATGTGTAATTTCTCCTCTTTAATATACTGCTTGTATTTCACAGGGTCTGACTCGTACTCCTTCATTAATATCTTGAGCACTTCCTACAACACCAAATTCATATCGTAAACATTCAATATAAGGTACCAGACAATCTTGCTCTACTACCGGTTGTTACAGATGTAAACCCTAACCCTCCTTGCTGCTCTATTTACAACAATGTGATGGTAATTTGACATTATGCAAAAGTGTCAGAAATCAGTTCTAAACAAAACATTAATTTTCCTTGAAATTCACCACTATGGGCCATGAAAAATATACAGAGATGATAAAATTGGAAAATTAAACGAGACTTACCTG
>NC_089324.1:8507243-8554743 GCF_036669915.1 Pocillopora verrucosa
TATTATAAGAAGTGTTTGGCCACAGATAGCCAGAATTAAAATGGATATACATTTAAAAGTTACAGTTGAATTTATCCAGAATATTTTATAATTGTAATAATAGAAATTTATATAGATTTTAAAACTATGTAAATATTCAAAAAGTGCTTTACTTTACGTTAACTGTTTTAAACTAGCACTGAGCTCTTTCCTAAAAAGAAATGCTTAGAGATATTTCTTAAAAGTAGCTGGGCTGCTACAGGACCTGATTGGTAATGGCATTTACCAAAAAAAAATGCATAAAGAAAATTCAAATGATGTAAAAACACATTGTTTGTAACATTAGGGAAGTTAGATGAACAATCCACTGTATATAGACACAGCAGTAACACAGATGTGTAAATCAATATGAATATTGAGGCTGCTCATTCCAGAATATTCTAAGTCAACTCGTGCTCTGGAAAATGGAGTCAAACACTGCCCTGATTAGCCATATTTCTGAAACAGACTTACTCTTACCTGTACCATTGTAATTTTCATGTGTTAGGAACCACAAGGGGTAGTCTCAGTTGTAACTGTTAAAGGTGGTGAAACTTTAAAAAGAAACATGACTGTTCTTTTTTCTGTCGAATTCTCTGCCCACCATAGACCAAACATGAAGTCAAATTGTTTTTCTTTAAATACATTAAGAGCTGGGAATTCCTTTGAGGCAAAGGGTTGTTTATTAAGTTACTCAGTTATTCCAAACTTCTTTCCTGATTCATAGCTGATAAATAAGTTATACTTGCTCTTCATTTTTGTTGTTGGTTGAACACATACATTACAGGCATTCCCAGTGCTGTGAAGTGAAAACATTGCAGCTACTATTTGAATGCCTGCATGGAGAGCAGTTAAACCTCTTCATAGTGTGGTTCCAACTGACCTCGTTGAGGTCTCCATTACAAAATGGATTTATAAATATATATAGCATAATTAATAATGACAAGAAAACAAGTCCAACAAAAGTTTTAACAAAGCTGATTCTATGAATCCAATTACATGTTTATAATGTTTACAGTTTGAAAGTGAAAATTTACTTTTTATACTTATTAATAGCAGCACTTATCCAGGCTAGCTCAATTGAATGAGAGCCTGCAGAGAACAATTTAAGTATACAAAATATGTCAAGCAATTTTAAGAGCAAAAAGTTCAGCATCGAGCCTAAATTGAGTGGGAGCCTTTTAAAATAGTAGAAGTATAACAAAGTACATAAAGAAATATGGAATGTAAAATAAGCCCTCAAAAAAATTACAAGATGTACATACATTGAATATTGCATTACAGTGCATATTACATTAATTAAAAATTGAAATTAAAAAAAATGAGAATAAAAACATTAAAACAGAACAAACTGAATTATTATCTGGAAGGCTTGAATCCACCATACAGCAATACCTATGGAAACTAAACAAGGCTAGAAAAGGCTATTCCAAATTTACCTTTGACTGGGATGGACTGTTGTAATGTTGTACAAAATGAACTCAAGGATGACAAGGATAGGTTCGGTACTAATAGACTTTATCTTGATGACACTGGGCCAAAACTAGGGTACACATGTTGAACTTGTGGCAAAGACTTGCAAGGACTCCAACTCATTGTTAATTAGTTTGAGAATGTGGTTTCTTGATTTATTTTTAATCTTTTCTAAAAAGAAAGTAAAACTCAAAGAAACAATCCTAGCAGTGCTCACTGTCAATTTTATGGGAAGCCAACAGTCTATAGGGACACTAACTACTTCTCTATTGAAGTTGTAATTTAGATTGGTGATATCTTCAGAAAACTAATAAATGAATGAGCAATGAAATCATTAGAATTTAATTGAAACCCTAAACAGCAATGTTAGGGAAAAGACCAGTTGTGGTTACAGTGAAATATAAAATACATAATGACAAACTTTATTATACCTCAAAAAAGCTGGACTCCATCTTAAAGCAATACCTATTGAAACTAAACAAGGCTAGAAAAGGGTTCTGCATTGATTCCCATACAGCCTTGAGTGAAGTAGTAAGTTTACCTTGGTCTGGGAAGGACCTCCGTAATGTTACGTGAAATTAATGTGGATGAGAAGATAAATTTGATATTGTTGAACTCTATGTTGATGATACCTAGCCCAATCTGAGGTAGGCATGATGAACTTGTGGCAAAGACTAAGAAGGACTCCACCTCGACTAGGAACGTATCCTAGAGAGAACCTAAGCAAATATTCTTTGAAATTTGCTGGGAACTGTAGAAAACCCTTGATGTCATCTATAGTCAATTCACTGTTTCCTGCAACAAACAGTTCTTTGATGTTGGGGAACGTCTCCAAGACCAATCGAGAGATACCAGCTATTGCTTCATGGACAGTAAGGTTCCTTTAGTACTTTCATCTTGTTACCATTCTGAAAAGAAACTTATCATATACAAAGAAACAAGTAATTGAGTATGTTTCTGTATTCCTTCTAATATGTTGATTGTGAGGGTTTGGTTTCTTGCCTTGAATTGTAGAAAACCCTTGATGTCATCTATAGTCAATTCACTGTCTCCTGCAATAAACAGTTCTTAGATGTTGGAATATATCTCCAAGGCCAATTAAGAGATACCAGCTATTGCATCATTGACAGCAAGGTTCCTTTATCGCTCTCATCTTGTAATCGTTCAGAAAAAAAGAAAACTGGTCATAAATAAAGTAACAAGTAATTAAGTATGTATCTGTATGCATCCTAATTAGTTGATGGTGAGGGTTTGGTTTCTTGATTTGTCCATTTATCTGTTGAGAAAAGTAAATACAACTCAAGGAAACAATCCTCACAATCCTTGCTGTCAATTTCATGGGAAGCCTAATCTGCAAGGACACTAACAACTCCATTATAGAAGTCCTAATCAAAATTGGTGACATCTTCAAAAATATGACAAATGACTGAGCAATGAAATCATAAGAACTTATTTGAAACCCTAAACAGCTACATCAGGACAATGATAAGTCACTACCTGTTAGGTTAGAAAGAATAGCCACAATAATATTTTAAATCAAGTTATAGAGATATCTTTACTAAACCATAGCCTTTACTTATTCTATTATTATATATTTTGTATGACAATATAAAAGTTGTTTAACTGTTGATTCTAAATCATGGTCGAAAGTAAAGAATTAGAAGACCAGGTGTCAGCACAGGAAACAGAAGAGTTTAAAGTTTGCACTTTATGTTGACAAAAAGTCAAGAATTCTGGTCTGCTCTTCTCCTGGTAATGTTCGCATTGATTACACAATTAACCCCGTTACACACCAAAGAGCACATTTCCATGTTTCTGAATCCTATCGGGATTAGTCACAGTCCTTGCATAAATAAATAATTCATTGAGAAAATCTTTATTTATACTTGTGAATAGACTGAGCAACTAAATAAATTTCCATTTTTATACTGCATTTAGTTCCTGTTTGGTTGCGATTAAGCAGAGCTTGTGAATTGGAAGGTCATAAACTGATGTAGCAGTCTACATCCTGGCTTTCCTTGTGAGTCCATCTTGTCCAGGATACGTCTGAATTACTAAGCCCATCTTCCATGTTCTCCTTGGGGTGGATTCCATCTCAAAACCAAGTCTTGTTCTTAAAGGTTTTTGCGTGTCTTGTACCATTTATTCCTTAGTATTAAATTTGGGGCAAAATATTTCGTCCAACAACTCCAGATGTCTTGTACTCCTTTCTTAGTGCTTCTCTTTAGTTGTTCTGAGCTAACACTCTGTTCTGGCTCCAGCAAAGGAGGCTGAACGTGGTGTTCAATTGAGAGGTCATTTGTCATGACAGGCAGATTTTCCTGGATCTAGACAGAGCTAGGACAGAGAGGACACCCATTGATCAAATAGGTCATTTCTGCCAGATATATTCTTCCCTGTTCCTACGTAAAAGTTTGATTCTTTTATGACGCATCTAAGGCTTGTCTTCATGATTTGATGAGACTTCCTATCACTCTGTTTTGATGGTTAGCTTGTGGTATTTTCCACTCCCAGTGGAAAGAGCATGAAAATTCTTCTGATAAGACGTTTTGAAGTTTGGGGATGTCCCAGTCTTGCAAAGTTTTGTTCAAATAACTTTGTATGTCAACAAAGTTTGTACCTCGATCCAACCAACAGTTACTGGGATATCCTCTGAGTGAGGCAAATCTCTGAAAAGCCGTAACAAAGCCTGTTACAAGCTCTAGGTGGACTACTCTTGCATGTAAATATGATTTCTTGTGCTTCCTTCAGTGTTTTTCTGTTGATTCTTATTTGCAGAGGTCCAAACATGTCAATTGCTGTGTTGCTGAACACTGGGAGACCTGCTGCAATGTTTAGTCTCAGAATCTGACTCATCATTTGACTTTGCAACTTCTTGCTGGTCAGACATTTACCAGTTGCTTGTTTGGCCATATTTTGCACACCCACGATCCAGAAACGCTTGCTTGATTCATAGATGAGACTTTTGTAACTGCAATGTGCTTGCTTTTAGTAAAGGTGTTTCAAGAGTAGTAATTGATGACCTTGGAAGGATAATGGGATTATGCATCTCATCTGGTAACGATCTGATGTTCTCTAGTCTCCCATGTGCACATAACACACCTTGTTCATCTGATGCTGGAATCAGCTTCTTGTCTACAGTATATAAATTGATTGTCAATTAACTCCATTTGAATAACCAGTTTAGATTCTCTCAATTCTTCTGTAAAATGGTGTCTCTTTTTTACTTTCAATCTTGTGCTGTTGGTGAATCGTAGAACGTTGGCCAAAGTTTTCCTTGCCTTGGCGAACGTCAAACAAGATTTCATCAAATATTCCAAAGTAGGGTTACCTTTTGATTCGTTGATGTAGCTGAGCAATCTACTTGTTTTAGGGTGTACACAGCTTTGAAATTGTTGAGCGGCTCCATTTCCTCTGACAATTCTTCACCACATCCATTAGGATTCTCTTTAAACTTGGGTGATTCTTCTTCTAGGCATTTCAGGAATGGAGGACCTTCATACCAGGTCTTCAACTTTTCTAGCTGAGTTCCTCTCATCAGGACGTCAGCAGGATTATGATCAGATCTGATATATTTACACGCTTCAGAGCCCATTGTTTCCTGGATTTCAGCTACTCTTGCCAAAACAAACAGTTTGAACTTTCTTGGAAAGGTTTTACGCCGGGTTAACATGGTCTGAGAATGAATCCAGAACTCTTTCTTGCAATTGCTGATCTCGGCAAACTCTAGTGCTTCTTTACATGTACTGTATAATCTTGCAATTGAGAGGCACCCCGTCAACTCCAAGCACGGTACTGACTTATTCTTTGAAGGGGCAACAAATGCTTTAACCACGTGCAGTATGCAGGAATGACTGCCATCTGTGAGTTTCCATCTGAGGAATATGGCCGAACCATAGGCTTTCTCTCCTCTGGTAATCCAACCACTCAGTGCATTTCTCACTTTTGGCTGAGAAATGCATTTCTTAGGCAAACTCATTGTTATCTTTTGGATCTAACTTTGATAAAAGCTGAGACATTACAAAGGGTGCTTCTTAGGCATTTGTCACTGCACAGCCATTTGATCCATGCTGTTTATGAAACCAAGAATTCTAGCCACTTAGTGACAAAGCAATTTCGAGTTGCACTTTAACTGGCAGGAGATTTGTAATTTCGGTTAAGGGTGTATCCATTAATTTCCTTTGATCTCCAAATTTGGTATTGAGAATTTTCCACGCCTGCTCAATCATTTTGCCTTGCTTGATCCAACCAAAACAGTTTTTAGGTAACGCTTTCTGAAACCTTTGCAATTGTTAATCTCTGTCTTGTTTGTACTTATTCATTCAATACTGAAATTCGTGCTCCTAAGTTGTATAAGATTTTCTAACACCATCCCACGTGGGAACTGACAATTTCTCTAGCCTGTGTACTTTTGCAAACTCAAAACATCAGTCATTTTTGTTACTACTGATGTCATTGCTTAAAGCACTTCCTGTTTAAACAGCAGCTTTTCAATCACAAACGATTTCTGATAAATTGCAAATTGTTCTGCGTATTTTAAAAACTTAGCTTTGGCTTCATCACCAACTACTTGATTCTTTGTTTGTAATTCTTCTGACGCTGATTCAGTAAGTCTGTCAGCAATTGTGTCTTGCTGCTTTTTAACACTTCTCTATTTAGATTTAACTTGTTTCTATACATTTTCAAGACTACTCAAACTTGGTTCAACTTGGTAAAACACATGGAATTCAAATAAGTCATTCAATGAAGCTAATGTGCTGTCTCTTTTTGCGATAAGTGTTACAAAATCTATTTTTGGAGGCATTATGTACTACTATCTGCATATAATAAATATAAATTTTAGTTACTAGCATGAAAGTTTGTTTACACACTTCCTAAAACATAGCATTAATGCTTCTTGGATTTCTTTAAATAGACGGGTATCTTTTGCTTGAATGTAAACAGTTTAATTAAGTATGTGAATACTTGGTCAATTGTTGACAAGAGTAAAGTCTTTACAATAACATTAGAAGTCATATCTGAATTCTTAAACTCTTGAACTTGAACTTGGAAAAGCGAGGTTGGTGGTAAATAAGGAATTGTTTTACCTTTCAGCTGTCAAATTTACCCGTTTAGTTGGGTTCTGTCAGCTTGTGTGTTTCTGAAGTCTTGAGCTTTCAAATGCCTTTTTGTCAAGCCTCGTGACTTGTTACTTGTTCTCTTCGCAGTCCTGGCTATTTGTCGGCATATGCTCTTCCCTTCTCAGCCAGTGCAGATTTTTGACTGATTTGAACTCATGGTCGAAGGTGAAGAATAAGAAGACCAGGTGTTGACATAAGAAACAGGAGAGTCGAATGTTTGCTCTTTACATTGACAAAAAGTAAAATATTCTGGTCTGCCCTTCTCCTGGTAATGTTCGCGTTGATTACACAAATACTCTTGTTACACACCAAAGGGGGTATTTAAATGTTTTTTAATCCTCTCTGGATTCAGAATTTGTCATCATCAATTGATTGATTTCTCATCATCAATCATCAATTAGGCAAATCAACCATTATAATTTGCTAAAGAGTTGGTTAGACCAAGTTTACAAGCTAGGAATTTAAAATTTACATTGCTCAGATGATGGCAAGGTTTGGCATAAGCACTTTGGGTAATAGTGCTTGCAGAGATTTTTCAATGATGACGAAAACTAACCAAACCATTATAGTGTAGTCAGTTGTTTGTATAGTATTTAGGGTGAGGTTGGAATTGACGATTACTCTCACTTCTGTAATGCATCTGATCCTGTCCAAATTTTCTTCCCAAATTGAGGGAGTTCACCATGCTGACAACTATGTCAAAAAGTTGAGCATGGGTCATGGATAACGTATTCCTTTTAACAGGCTGGGCTTGTGGTGGTGGTTCATATGGCCTTCCTTATTCTACAAAACCTAGTTTTTGTTAGCTTTATGTTTTCCTCTCTCCTTATACTGTGAAAAAATTTGGAAAGATCAAATGAGATAAAACTGAGTGGTAAATAGATACATCCACCCAGCAACATGTCAATAGACTGTTGTGTAACAGACTGCATCGTTAGAGATGCACAGATACTTTAGTTAGGATACATTCATGATGTTGGAGGTATTTATATTATAAACTTGCTAGACTGTGCAGCAGTACATTTTTGTTACTTTCCTTAATTGTTCTGTAGTCTCATGTGTTAAATTAGTAACTGTGGTTGTTTGTACATGTTTTAAAATCAGCAACACAAGCCTCACTTGACAAAACTCAGAAAGTATTACTTTAATCTGTCAGAATTTTCCTTTCAATAATTAGCTTTGTGTAACTGTTGTTGAAGAAATTTCACAGTTTTGCTAGAGATATATTTCAATTAAATTGGTAACTGAGAAGATGAAACTTGAGTGAAAGTAACAAACTGTTAATACTTTAAATGATCTCTAGTTCTCATCTCTTCCCTTTTAGCTATTGTGAAATTTTGATGGTGACAATGGTGGTCATAATGTCACTGTATGGCTGCTGTATTGTTTTAATGCTCTGAGGGCTTTTAAATCTTTCAAAAGGTGTTGGTAAAGAATGGTGGACCAAAAAAGGTTAAATTTAATTTTGGTTATTTCTCATAATTTTATTACCATTCCTTTTCTTGTTATTACCTCATTGAATTGGAAAGTTCAAGCAGTGGCAGAGAACCTTAATAGCAGAATCTAGTTGTCTTGCACACATACTACCTAAATGGACCCTCTGATGTTGCCTCTTGCTACAAAACTTGTCATCTGACAAAGCCCACCCATTGCCAATTTTTGATGAAAGCTGTTGTAGTACTTTGATGCAAGCTTGTTATAGCTCCAGGCGTCGAAACAACGTCGGAATGTCCCAAAGATACACAGGATTTAATGCGAGGATATCGAGCGAAATACTGATTCGAGACACCAAAGACCAACTATAATTCCAAACGTAGTTTATTCGTACTAATTGTGACTTGATGTCCAAAACCGTCAAACTAAAATACAATTAAAAAACCTAGTCTAAGCGATACTAAAGGACTGAAACTAAAATAACTATTTTATGACACGAATACATATCAATTACACGAGCGCAAACACAGCTAACAATGCAACATTCGGTAACAGGAAAAGAAAACAAGGAAATCAATACAATAATACGGTCGCTTACCGATTGTCCTCTCTGTAACGCCTGAATGAGTCGCAATGAACGCAGAAACACTCGCAATAAGCTCTCTTGTCTAAACTATCGCAAACGACAACGCACGAGGTCTGACACATGATATCGAAGCGTCACTAATACAAAAACAAAGACTAATACGTAACAGAAATAATACTTAACTCGACAACAATTACACTTGTGGCACAAACAGTGCAGTGAGGTGACAGTTTATTTTATTTTCTTTCGATGACTAGCCATGCTACTAAAGTGACCAGTTATCCGAGAAACCAAAGGACCAACTATAATTCCAAACTGAGAAGATAAAACTTGAGTACTAAAGTAACAAACTGGATTCCAAAACTTTAAAAACTAAAATACATCTCTTCCCTTTTAGTCTATTGTGAAATTTTGATGGTGACAATGGTGGTCTATTTGTATGACACTGATTACATTTCAATTACACGAGCGCTTACACAATCTTTCAAAAGGTGTTGGTAACATGGTGGAAAACAAGGAATTGTTAAATTTAATTTTGGTTATTTCGCTAATTTTATTACCATTCCTTTTCTTGTATTACGCCATTGAATCGCAATGTTCAAGCAGGGCAAGAACCTTAAACACAGAATAAGCTCTCTTGTCTACATGCTACGCAAACGACAACGCACGATGTTGACACATGATATCGAAGCGTCACAAAACTTGTCAAAAACAAAGCCCACCCATTGCCGTAATTTTTGAAAAAATAATAGTTGTCGTTACAACTTTGATGCACTTGTGGCACAAACAGTGCAGTGAGGTGACAGTCTTTGTAATTTATTTCTTTCGATGACTAGCCATGCCACTAAAGTGATCCAGTTATCAGTCTAACCCTAAACCCTAAACCCTAAGCACTATTTAGAAACCAGAGAGCTAAAGTCTTTCACCTTTAGACAGAGCGTGTTTTCTTTGAGTTGTGAGGAGGGTTAAGGTGGATTTTGCATTGGCTTTGTGTAGTTTTTCAGAACATTTCAATCCGCAATGAACGTGTTTCAATGTTCTCTGTTTTGTTTCCAGGAAAGATACATCTTTGACCTCAGCAGTTAAAAGACCAGAGCAATTTGCTCTCTATACCTTCCCCAACAAGTTGTCATCAAAAGAGCTGCTAATTACCAAAAATATTACCCCAATGGAACTCTGTGCTGAGTACTGGAAATTCTCATGAAAACCAAACAATGTTTGCGGATTAGCCAATGATGAGAAATTTGGATTTCAGACTTTCTCTTTGACAAGCCAGTATGCTGCGCTATATGCCTTAAACATGAGGTAATTTCTGTAGAGTTTCTTTTCCTGCACTTTTTTTTTAAATGAAATGTAGAGTTCACAGTTTTTGTTAACAAAATATAGAGACTTGTCCCTGTATTTCAGACTCAATGGGATCTTTGTGTTGCTGGTTCATCTCATAAACTGTTCACAGGGTGTGGCGTGAAAATTTTTTGTTGCTTGCATAAGAAGCAAAACATTCCTTCTCCTTCTTGCAAGTGTTTAGGCTCTTGTGGAACAACCAGTTGTACACAAATCTGTCCTGTCCAGACCTAAGCTGAGATTGATTGTGAGTTGATAGGTGCTAGAAATGGTCTCTAGCATACTTGTAGAAGTTGTTTATGATAATGTCTGTTGAAAGGGAAAATAGTATTTCAACTTCTTTCATAGTCAGAGGTGTGTCTGAAGGTGATTTCTCTAGGTTTTGCATCACCTCTTTTGTTTGTAATATTGTCATACTTCCCTCCCTTGGTTATTGAGGAAACTATCAGTTCATATGCAATCTAACTTTGAATCATCTTCACTTGCTTTGCACTGACATAAGCTGTCCTCCGAAAGTTACCCAGCTCTACATGCCTTACCTCTCACCCCTCTATTTTCACTTATTTGGTTTTTGGTGATACTTCAGCTCAACATGCTTTACCTCTCACCCCTCTATTTTCACTTTAGTTCTTGGTGATACTTCTGAAATAGCTGCTCTGTGTGCTAGGAGACTAATTTTGCCCATTTTCTGAAGTGTTTGGGAGACCATTCAAGGGTGAAGTAAAGCATATGCTCTAAGTTGCTATCAACTTCAAAGAACTGTTCATCTGT
This sequence comes from Pocillopora verrucosa, assembly GCF_036669915.1. NCBI lineage: Eukaryota > Metazoa > Cnidaria > Anthozoa > Scleractinia > Pocilloporidae > Pocillopora > Pocillopora verrucosa. The sequence goes on from NC_089324.1 coordinate 8,517,990, forward strand.
AATATTAGGTTGATTAAACAAAGAAACAATGTCCATAAAGCAACCTTGCTGCATGAACTACCATGAACTAACTTCTGTGGCCTCTGATCATTTTTCATCTCCTCTTTGTACTTGCTTTTATGTTGCACTACATCTGCACTAAGCAGATCTTGAAGTCTGTAACCCTCTTCGGTATATTTGCAAAGAGGATGTCTAGGGCTTGGAAAAGCTTAACAACAGCAACTGCACCAATATTGAAATGTATCACTTCCAATGTTAATTTCTTTTGAATTTCTCAGCCACACCATCCCATTCAGAGATCTGTTTTGATCCTGTTTCTTGCCATGTAAGCACTTCTGCAGTAACTCATCCTCAATTAGTCTTAGATTCAGGCTTTAGCATGGCGATAACAATGCCTGATATTCTAGAAGTCATTTCCATGTGATTTTGAAGCTTACATTGTTTATGTCCTTGGCTTAGCTTCCACATGGTGGCACGACCATTGTGTAATAAGTAGCCTGTCTTTTGGCATTTGTCGCCAGGTTGCTGTGGAAAGATTTCTCAGTTCCAGGTGGAGGCATATTCATAACTGAGTGGAATTTGGCCTAAAATAAGACATTAAGGCTGTATTTAAAGGAAAAAATGGAAACAAGTAAAATCTAAATAACTATATCTAAAGAAGTACATCAAAAGTATTAAAATACATTAAGTGATAATCTAATCTACAATATCTACTCTAATTTAGCTATGTGTCATATAAAACACTACACCACAATGAGAAGACTGTATCTCACAACTCAACCATTTTATTTGAAGTCAATTTTAATGGCATGCAATACAAGCAAACAACGTAAAATATAAAAAATTAATAAAAATAACCAAAATATCAATGTGCAGTCGCGATAGTTAATTTTGGTTTTAAATGAAAATAAAGATTAACATAATCAAATGTTTAAAGAAAGTGAGCTCCACAGTTTAGCATCACTTTAATGAAAAGTTTTTTTGAGGTATTTAGTCATTTTACCACTTTCCCCTGATTCCCAGGCAGAGGCGACTAACGACAGGTTAAACAGACCCTTCTCCACAATGGCATCATGATGTCCTGTGTCAATGTCAAAGTTATCTTAGTATCTGGAGTAACTATCAGCTCTACTCCACCTTTTCATTAGACGTTTGATGGACATCAGTGGCATATACTGTTTGAGAGAAGTGTACCCCTTTATACTTGATCCTTGCTTCTTCCACGGCCTGTGTGCTATTGGGGTTATAACAGTGAGACAAATTGGCTGTTAACCTTGTTAGGAATGGTCTTAGTTGGTATAGTGTATCTGTCTGAGCAGAGTCACAAGCTGGCATCTAAGAGCTATCATTCAGATGTAAATATTACATTTTAGGCAACACCTTTGCTGTAGCGGACGGAGGGATCTAGAGACATTCCATCGTTGCTCCGAACGCGATATTTAGATAAGACTTTATACTGAAACCAAGTAAGCCACTCGTATCGATCAAAGCTCTTTAATTTCTTGATTTACTTGATTACGTAAAAACTGAAAGGATAATTACAACGAAAAGCCTATTACTATAATTCGTACAGAACATCGATTGTACAATAACAACGCAAAAGGGGGCGTATCACGGTACTAGAAATTCACAAAATAACACTAATCACGAGCAATAATATAAGACAAATACTATAACTAAATAGATTAATACAAATTACAACTACAAATCATACCTCTTTCTCCAATCTTAACTCTTTTCTTTCGGTTTCTTTCGAGTAATCAATGCTACTATAGAGTCCTAAAGTGTGACGTCACGTTGCCATGGGGCTAAAATTTCTGTTCTAAACAATCGAGCGCGTCCTACTGATAACCTATGCGTTGCTGAGGTCAAGTGTGTAATCATCGCTTGGAACGGTTCAAAGAAGCTTAGAATAAGGTTCAGTTACATTGTTATTAACGCTGTAGGTCATAGAAATCTAAAACTGAGAAACGAAGGCGATCGAAACGATTAAAATGGTGCACTGCTTTGCGCCTGATTGCAACCATCACTCGGAAAGTCACACGTGTAGCTTCTTCGGATTCCCTAGCAAGGAAAAAAAGCTGAAGGAATATAGAAGATGGATTCACCTACTGAGGTTAGTAAGAGTTTTATTTCAATACTTTTTCTGTCCAGGAGAAAAGTATGCTTACGCAATTTATTGCGGTTGTGGAGTCGCCATCTTTGTTATGAAACTGATTAAGCTTATATAAATCTTACTGATTTTTAGACTCCTTTTTCTTGTACTCCAACTTCAAAATCGGTTCCCTAGAAGCCACGAGCCAACATTTGACTCAATGACGGAAATCAGTTGTGAGAGCTTTTGGTGTGGTTGTTGATACTTAATGGTCACCCTGCAGTGTTAAAACAGGCAGATAGAGAACTGTCTTCTTAATTAGAAATTTTTATAAGATAGAAGCTGCAAGATAAAAATCCTCCGCTAATAGCACAGTAATCAGAAAGAATTATAAAGCTGAAATTATCCTTTTTGCTATAGGAGAGAAGACAGAGAGCCAGGAAAACATTCCAGAGTCTGTAGTTGCCATTTCAGAGAAGGAAAAAAAAGTAATGGTCCTGAGATTTTCAAGAGGAACCAAGACAAACTTTTCCCAGCAGAAGAAGCAAAGCCAAAAAGAAAAAAATCGAATCACAACAGACCCTACAAGAAATGATAGAAGCTGCAAGGAAGAAAGAAGAACTTGAACAAGGCACCTCTGGCAGCGTGGAGAGACTTGAATCAACAAGAAAAGAAGTTATACTGGAAGCAGAGTTGGAGCAGGCAAAAAGGGAAATGATTGATCAAAGAGAAAAAATTACTATGTGCAAAAACATTACACAGTTTCGAAAATGAGTGAGGAGGTTTTGAAGATGGAAACTGGGCTGCCAACAAAGGAAGTTTTTCAAATTGTTGTCAACTATGCAGCTAGGTTTAAACAATCCATCAATTACTTTGCTGGCTGGAGAGTGCAATCAATCAGTTTTGAAGAACAAATATTTATAACATTAATGAAAGTCAGACAGAATTACACAAATCTTCACCTTGCACAGTTATTCAATTGCAGTGTATCTACAATAGCAAATATTGTAACAACTTTCATTCATGTCTTACACTCAATTCTATTTATTGACCTCATGGCATCCATCCCATCTAGGGATAAGAACAAGCTGTGTGCCCCATCATCTTTTAGTCAGTTTGGTTCATGTAGAGTAGTGATAGATTGTACAGACATAGAGATTGCCACACCTGGGCTTATGAGCCAGCAGAATGCTACGTATTCAAATTATAGGGGAATGCATTCCTTCAAGGTTATTGTGGGTGTAGCGCCAAATGGTGTTATTACTTATGTCAGCAAACTTTATCCAGGGTCAATATCTGACAAAGCAATTGTGCAGAAATCAGGATTTTTAAATCACCTTACTGCTGGAGATATGGTCTTTGCTGACAAAGGTTTTGTTATACAGGATCTTGTACCAAATGGTGTTTCAGTAAATATACCACCTTTTTTAAACAATGGTACATTCACTGAGAGTGAAGCAAGGGCAACAAAAGTTATAGCAAAATGCAGAATTCATGTTGAGAGGGCAAATGCTAGGCTCAAAGATTTCAAGATTTTATCTTTTATTCCCTCATATTTACGTTGTCATGCAGATATAATATTTCAACTCTGTGCTTCACTTGTTAATCTGCAGTTTCCACTGATCAAAGAGGGCTGTGAAGGATATGAATTTGATTAATGAACTAATTATTTTTCATATAAGGAAAATTGAATACTTTGTAAAATACATGTTGATCTGTTTGTTTTATTCAAAAAGTAAATCTGCTATCATTGTTGAATTTATGGATGCATGTATAATTTCAGCCCAACAACAGTTCACTACAACAGAGCAGTACAGCTCAACTGTGAAACAATGAAGTGCAAAAACTGTAACTGTTTCTAAAGTTAGTTTGAGTAAACCAGGAGAGCCCTGTTGGGATTTGAAGATCTGTGTTCCTAAAGTTACTAGAGTGAACTTAAAAGTACACCTGAGCTCCCAATACCCTCCATCTGAAAAGCCTCCCTATCTCAAGAAATTCCACAACAACATGCCATCAGTGAAGACTAAACACCAAAGGGCTCCTAATGATTCCTGAAAATTATTATTTCTTAAAAAATAATTACATGCAGTAATAGATCTGGAAACCTATAATTGTCCCTCTACAACCTTTGGGAAGAGGTCTTCAAAATAAAACTGAGTAAGCTTAGAAATGTTTCCACTCCAGCCTTCATCCTTTGCTATTTTCAAAACAACTACATCTTTAGATGTCCACACAACAAAATAGCAAAGCTTCCTTTGAGCAAAATGTATCTCCCCTTGGACCTGATGCCAGTAGACATGTTCTTCCTTTAAAGCATACTGACCACTTTCAGTTTTTTTCAAGCAGAATTCCATCTGGGGAAGCACCAAGAATCCCAGAGCCATCCAGCCATAACCCAGTTTCCTGTACAGTTTTTGCAGTTAAATTGGTAAATGCCTTAATCGCTTCTGCCTCGTTGTTTACCCCCCATTGTACTGCCTTAACTCTTGATATGTCATACTCTCCAAGGAGCCGTTTGAGAAGTGAAGGGGTCACTCTTTTGGCATGCAGAACGGATCCAAAATTGCTTGCTGTAAGCCGTCCCCTCCTTGCAAGATGCCAGGTTGGGTTGTCTCGTTGGCCTACAGTTATCTGACTGACTAACAGGATATCTGCTTCTGTGAGTTTGGCTTTCCGAACCAAACAGTCCAATTGTTGCTGTGTACCTCTTGTTTGGATAAACTCCTCTGAGTAGATGATTTCCTCAATTGTTGGCACAGGCAATTTGGCTTGGGGAGCAGGCTCTGGGCACATGAGCCAGCAAAGACCAGTGAACCTCCCATATGCCTTTAAGCTTCCATATAGTGCCTGACGATCTTCTGTGTTGGGAGATCGAGTAATCGCCACATAATTCTTTGGCAGAGGGAACAGTTCTTCGACTGCCTGTAAAGACAGGGAGGTATTAGACTTCTTTTTCCTCCACTGACATTCAATATCTGTGCGGCTTAAGTTGTGAATCCCATTTATAAAAAGAGCCGCCGCGTGACTGCATTTGAATTTTCCCTTTGGACATTCACACTCCGTGGATTTTATGTTGAAGTGGTCATCCAGGTAAATCTAAGTGGTAATTAAGATAAAAGTTCAAACAAGGTGAACTCATAAATGTCTTGGTAACACTATTTCATATGAATCATAATCTGTACGATTTAAGCCTCAGCCTGGCTTTTTTGATGAGGGAAATCGACAAGATCGAAAATATATATTTCTAAATTGGGGGAGTAGATAACAAGAAGGTACTTAAAAGATATTTAAAAATATTCCTTAGGCTTCTTAATGCGATTGGTGGCTCTAAACTCACCGTGACTCGATAGACCTTTTTCTTCATACTTGCTTGAACCTCACCGCGTAAAATACCCTGATGGTAAGAAAATGACTCAATGTGTTCAGATCTGTAATGATTTTCTCCTCGTTCGATTGACTTCTTTTCTTCAGCGAAGAAAGATATCAGTGCAGCGATTGAAAGCGACGCCATTTTGGCTCTGAGCACGTTTGTTTAGAACAGAAAATTCTGCTCCCATGGTAACGTGACGTAACGGCTTTAGAACTCTATATTCACAGGTGTTATCTTGTCGCTCGATTAAGAAAATTTGATCTGCTGAGCTATTTGCATCTCATAACCCAACGGAAGTTACACAATCATGGTTAACTATTACACATTAATCATTACATTTGCAATTTCAGGGATGACAAATAGTGGATGCTCCTGGCAATTATCGAAAGAGTTCCCTTTTATTGAACCAAAAATGTTTGTATAGTCTTACTTGACCAGACGATGAAAGAAACAATTGTGTAAAAACCAGCCATTGCACAACCTGTGGTACGACCTTACTCATCAATACAATCAAAGTAAATGTAATCACGTATCCTAAAATTCACCAAAAAAGGCTGTTTCTGAGCTTTGTATGTGTAAACAATTAGTGCCATTGTTCAATCATGAGGAAATTGTGAGATGAAAGTAGAAAACCATCCTTTGATGTCATTCTGAAATGGACTGAATTTCAGGGTAAAAACCAATTTGAGAGAGCTATTTTGTCATCACTTGTTTGGTCTGGAACGACATCAATTGCTGAGAAACTTCTGATTTCTGGCTATGGATGTTGATGGAAGTAGGCAAGGCTCTCCAAAGATTTGGCTGCATTTGTGGAGTTAAAAGGTCGAATGATGAGAGTTGTAAATCACGAGACTGCTCACTTTGGTGTCCTGATTGAAATCCTGGCGTTGAAGCTGAGAGTGATGGCAGTAGCTCCCACACAATGATTGGTGTAAACTTTGGATAAACCGGCTTCTTCACTGACATTTTTTTCATTTTAGTTGACTTACATGTAATAATAATAATATAGTAATCAACTTTATTTAACAAGGGCTACACAAAGCAGCAATATACTAAAGAACCCATGGCCCTATAAATAGTAAAAATTAAAAAACTAATGACATTACATAAAAGCATTAAAGACTTACTGTGTAAGGAGTTATTTAAAAATAGGTCCGCAATGCGTACTTGTGTGGGATTTCATTGACAAAGTGTTTACAAGGGGTTTTTGAGCGGAAGCAAACCTGTCGCTCACCATGAGTCAACTGTACTACAGGGGTGATATTAGGCCTGGAATCAACAGCCTGAATAGTAATTTTTGTGCGGGAATTATTTGAACAAATACAGATTCACAGGAGAGATCTGGGGTATTAACTTATACTTTTATCAAGCAATATGCCTTTCCCTCCCTCCCTGGAAGCTTTTTGGCGTGTTTTTGAACGTTTGGTTATCGTCTTCAACAATTAAATTACCTCTTGGTGGCTTAGGCTATTTATTTGTTTATACGGCAATACTGGAAATACTTGGAGCAGTAAATATTTTCGTAACAGTCATTGAAAAAAAATTGAAAAAATTTCTGCTACTACTGTTCAACTCGTGGATACACGATAGCGAAGAAACGAGTTCTTGTGGGCGCTCTGCGATATGCAAATTGGCGTGGACTCTTCGTAATTAGTCGGCTTCGAACTCGAGATCTATCCTTCCGAAGAAGTAAGTCCAAAGTCCTGGCGCTATTATGATTGCACTGATCGTTGCGATATTTATTGTCTTTACACGCCTGTTTCGACATTTACTATATTGAAATGGACTTCAAATGTTTCAGATTAGTGCTATGATCAACTTAAAACCAAATTTGAAGGGTCTTCGAATCGTCCATGCGCTAAACATAACGAGGACCAGCGAGAATCTCGAAGACTTTGTGAGTGACAGCAAGCTGTTGACACAGAAATTCCCACGGAAACATGTACCCATGACATAAAAAAAATGGTAATTTGCAGCATTATTTCTTTCTACGCCAATTTGCGTCTTTCCGTTGTAATCGTTTCGTTTTGTTATTCTTCTATGCAAACGTGACTGTTTTGGTGGTAAGAATGAAAGATGATCGCTTTCAAGAAGTCGTTGCCGAGCACGTGACTATAATCTGGCCGGTGTTGTTTTGATCACTTGACGATCTTTTTCGCTGAAAATACAGGACGACCTCCTATTTCAAGGAATGCTTTTCCAATTAATTTCTATCGCATCGGTGTAAAAAAGTACAGGTATATGGATGTTCTGAAAAACAAAAGGGAAATTCAAAACTACGAGAAATTGCGAGTAATCGGCCTCTTCTGCTACACGCGGGTTTTTTTGGTGTAACATGCGTGTGTTTCCCATAAGTTACAAGCACTTTACGCACGTGGGAATGCTGCAATCACGAATTTTAGATTACGTGAAAGTCACGCATGTGGTTGTTTGCTCACTTCACTGATATGTTTGTATGCTTGTTGTTGTTTTTTTTGGTATCCTGGAGTATTTCAGGAGGGGTTGCAGACTTAACTGTGGAATAATTGTTTAATGCAGGGTTGTCAATAAAGGTTGCAGTTAGAAATTAGCCAAGATGCTAAAGGAGCTGCCTTGAAATTTCAAGACTGTGTGTTATGTAGTTTATTTTTGTCTTTTGTAAATGGTTGTTAAACTGGACAACTCTTAGAAACATGACTTCAAACTTAATTTTAAAAGGCCTATTCTGGTACCAAATGAATAAGCAGCATTTCCTTATTAATAGTTTTGCGAGTTTCTTATTACAAATTCCTCTGAAAAAGGGGAAACAACTCTTTTCATAACTATTTACTGCTTTCTTTTGTTGCTCTCTTAACTTAAAAACAATGTACATCATGATAAAGTAATTTGTTAGAGGACACCGTGAAATGAGGCCCAAACAGCTTTATGATCTGTGAAATATGTTGCTAAAACATCTGCTTGTATATCAATGTTAGATATATTTGTATATATATGATCAATTACTGTGTTGTTGTCAGTTGTATAAGTTGATATGAACTGTTTGTAATGGTTATCCCTCACTAGTAAATTATACAAAGGTCTTCTGTCTGTTTCAACAAGCCAATTTATATTAAAGTCTCCAGTAATGTTATTGTTGTCTGGTGAAATGTTATTTAGTACCTCAGTTATTGCTTCATAAAGTTGTCTTACAGGCACGTTTGGGGAGTGATATATCCCTATGATTATTCAATCCTAAAGACTTGCTAACTTAATTACTGTTATTTCAACACCATGTATATTGTGACAATAGGGGTATCCAGGTAAGTATGGGATTTTACTCTACACAGCTGTACCACCATAAGACCTTGATCCATTGCTGGAATTAAGGTTATCATTACGGAAGAGAACATAACCAGCAATGTCATACATGTCATTATTATCTTGTTTCTGTGAAAATATTGATATCAGCACTTAGATAAATTAAGTCTTTACGTATATCTTCTATGTGTTTGTGAAGAGACCTTACATTAAGATAACACAGTTTAAGAAGGGAAAATGTTATGTCATGGAGAGGGGAGATGGAAAGCTTAAGTTTTGCAGTTGTTCTTAATCTCTCCATCTGGATTAACAGCAATCTTGCTTTCACACAAATCAGAAATATATAGGCCTTCTATAGCAGTCACTCTACTGAGTCCCACATAATGAATGTGTGGAATAGTATTTCTGGTACTAAAATCCACAACAATTCTACTGTCAGTATCACCTTGTGACCTGTGAATTGTTTTTGCTGCTGTGGGACGCAGTGGAAATTGTTTTCTAACAACTTGTGCTGTTCTGTTTCTACCTACCGCAAACTGTGTAGTCACAAGGTTTACTGGGGTCCATGTGTGTTCAATTCCTTGTACATACAAATGTCTTTTTTCATTCCTTGTTTTCTGACCTACATCTGAGTGGTCAAATTGTACCCATACAATACCAGATGGTTTGGTTTGTTGATGTACCTGAACTAGTTTAACAACATTTCCAGCACCATTTGTCATGCCATCTTCGGTTCGTACATTCATGAAAAGGTGTGTTCTTTCACCCTCAGCAAGACAAAGGGTTGAGGCTAACTGTTTTGTTTTTCTTGGATCATTGGGTATTTGTCTTAGTATTTTGTTTCTTAGCTCTGGAGAGATAGCTCCAATAACACTATCTAGAGCATTTATTGTGGATTTGTTTCCTGTGGCTGCATTATGGGCCCTTTGATTAAATTCATCTACTTTAGCATTCTGTATAAATAAGTGAGGTGCATCTATTGGGTTGTTGATGCCTTCTTGTATAGCTCTCTTTAAGTTTTGCAATGTCAGCTACTGTGTGTTTACCTTTACGCAACCTATTAATTAATTCCACAAACAATTTGCTGTCTCTTTGACCCATGATTTCATTAAGTTCAAACATTTTAAAGTGTTTATAGCATAAACTGGGAGAAAGAACAGCATAAATCTACATTTTTGAGGTCTTTGAAAATATAAGCATCCATCATCCATAACAGATTCTAATTGGAATAAGTCACCAATAGCAATTATGCTCACACCTCCAAAATCCTCTCTACAGCCTTTTATATCTTTAAGTCTATTGTTTAGCTGCATTGCAAATTACCATTACCATTTCCTACCATTGAGATTTCATCAACAAAAATCAATTGACTTCTCAAAGTGTTTAGTCTACTTAAATCAAGCTGTTTGTAATGTCTCAGTGATTGATTGGCAGGAATGGCCAGAGTGCTATGAAGAGTGTTACCCTTAAGCTTTACCAGTTGGAGCTAATAGTATAACTTTGATCTGATGAAAATCATCACCAGCTCTAGTGTTATAATACTTAAGCACTGCCTGATACAAATCTTTTGTTAAATGCGATTTGCCAACACCAGCCCCTCCACTGAGGAAGCAGTAGAAAGGGGTTTCTGAGGTTTTAATCTGATGTAAAATGTGATAAAAAATTATTTTTGCTCTTTATCGGGTGTCTGGACCATTTGACGAAAATCGAAATCAGGTAATTCATTCAATATCAGTGGTTCATTATTCAGCGATGTTGATGGAATGTTGAGATCATCAGAGAGGTCATAGTTTTCACTTAAATCAGGATGTAAATCTTCACGAGATCCAATCCTTGAACGGAATTGGTCAATGGAGATCCCCATATTTACTTGTGTGCTTGAGCGAGCAACAACAACAATCCAACTAACTAGAAACTCAGTTTATTAAAATAGATAACACTCTTGACAGTTCAAGGCAAACAATAGTTTCTTTCAGTTTGTGACACTTTGAGACACCCTGAGACTCTTTGAAGCGCAACCCGCACAAATACATTCAAGCCGACAAATGTTGGCTTGCGAGAGTACAATGACTCCTTTCAATCTGGCACAACCCGCACCGAAGGTCCGAGCCGATAAATGTTGGCTTGTGAAAACGTAAAAGCTCCTGTGCAACCTGCACTGAACACAAGCCGCGTTTCAGCGTGTTAGCTTACGTGAAAAAATCTTCTGTTATAGACACCTGAAGAAATAACGAAACAAACGCCTCAGATTATGAAAGAAAGAACACAAACCAGGTGTACAAACGTAATCGCCTTTCGTGAGAGCTTAATCGTGAAGCTCCCACAACAAAATTGAAAATTTAAAGCACGCAAAGAACCCGTGAAAATATGAAATGACTTATCCTTACATTGGAAACGAAAATCCCCAAGAAACAAATATGAAATTCCGAATAAGTTCTCCAAAACCCAACGACTGAGAAGAGAAATGGCCGCCGTACAATACACTATGAAAAAACGCTGACTGGAATCCAGTCTTCACGGCTCACTGAACGCAAATAGAAACCACGTGACAAGTACTTCTCTCTCGTGGACAAATAAATAAAGAAATAAAGAAATAAAGAAATAAATTTCGCGGGCCTTGACTAAGTGTGGGAAATCCCACACAAAAATACAACTATGATATAAAAGTTAAAATTTAAACTATCTGGTATATTAAAACAGGGCAAAGATAAGGTCAGTTAATAAAATATAAAATTTAAAAATACTTGACAAAAATTATTCAGTGAATGTTCTAACATGGATTTCTTGAAGCCTATAAGATTCTGTTTCTTTCTCATCTTACTGGGGATCTTATTCCAGAGGCGGATAGTTGATACTGTGAAGGACCCCCTCCACCCTCTCGGACTCCCATTTGAATTGGGGGTAGACAAGGTTTAATTGTCCGTGTCTAATCGCTCATTCATTAACATCTGCATTTCTTATTAGCATCTGAGTCATATGGATGGGCAATCGCCAGCAGTCTGTTAAATACCAAAATTGACTTGTATATTCTTGCTTCATCATAAAAAGGGACCCAACCTAATTGTTTAAAAAGTTAAAAGCTCTTTGCTTTCATATCAGCACCTAGCTGTGCGTTTCTGTAACCTGAAAACTTTCTTTCAGAATATTTTCTGCAGAGTAGGATGTCCACACGGTTGAGGCGTACAGCTTTGTCTGTTTGACCTTTACATTATAATTAAGTTTCCTATGATCAAGAAGCAGCAAGCATCTTATTTTCCGCAATACAGCCATTCTCTGTGCGAACTACTCGCATAGATCATCCTAACTGTCAATCGTGGGATAGTGGAATAGAAATTCAAGAAGAATGGATGCCCACGATCAAAAAACAAGACAACAGGGGAGCCATGCGACAGCGGACTGCCAAGGGAGCAAGTCATGGAATGAAACAGCAAGGATCGAAATACACCAATCAGAGCTGTTGAAAAACAACTAATTACAGCAGAGCATCATGCTTTATAAGACCATGGATGACCAGTCGACCTCATCACCTGAAGAAGATCTTAAAACTGATCTTTATTAAGACTCTTGATGTCCTGATAAGTTATTGTGGTGTGTTGACCTCCATTGTTCTTTGAGCATTTAAATCTCCTGTTAACAATAACTGGGAGGTGATGAGATATCTCAGAAGACTTAATCCTCACATCATGAAGGTACTACGGGTGACTGCCCCAAATGTGATCAAGGCCCGTTTTTCAAAGGCTGTGTATTTCAAGCGGTCAAGCTTTATACTATCCTGCACCTTTTGCTATGTTGTTTTTCTTTAGATACTGCAACAAAGTAGTGCACAATGAACAACTTGTCTGGCAAAGGCTTACTATAAGAAACAATCAATCCTCCCTCCCTCTCTTGCCTTTAACTTTTGCCACTGCTTGTTCCTTTCTCTGTTATTTCCACATAGGTACTTATTTCAATTTCCTCTTTCATTTCTCTTGCTCTTTGGAAGATGAACTTGTGGTCCTTAGTGTTTCCAAAGAGGTGCAGGAGTTAGTCCGCCAGCCCTTATATTTTATTCTAATTCCTTTAATACTTTATATACAAAATTTATTTCCTATTTATATTCAGAACTTTCTCATTTAGACCCTTGGTTCTATCTGCCAGCGAGTAGACCTCGACTTGGACCTAATTAACTGTCTTTTTCAGGATAGAAAATTTACCCAAATGCCCTCCAATCATTGCACTTGCAGTTTCAACTGTAGGGGGTTTGGATTCTTAAACAAACATATCTTGTCTGGAGTTGGAGACCTACTGATTTCGAGCACTCATCTTTGGTTTTAAATCGATAATACTATATTTAGATTTGAATCAAACATTTTGTGTGCAATAACAAACATAATCCAAAAGCATGCAAATAGAAATTACATTAGTTGCGTCTTTCTGTTGAGGTTGCTGCTGAGGTTCGTCAGCTGAGTGTTGGCACAGAGTCTTAAGCTCGGCCTTGAGCTCAGCAATAGTCCTTTTGGCATCCACCAACTTAGTTTGCAGAGTCTTGATGGCCTCTGACTTTGTTTGCACTAGATTGGCCAACTCCTCTGCATCTTTTTCTTATTCCTCCAACTTGGCAGCAAGTTCTTGATTCTGCGGTTGTTGGTTTTGGAAGGACTGGCCCACCCTCTCGTGGTCTTTCACCAAAGTGTCGTACTTTTTTTTAAGCTCTTGGTAGCTCGGCTTATCTTCAGTTTGTTGATTGCTCTGGGGGGCCTTCCTCTTCTTTTTTTGAGGTGGCTGAGCTGGACAAGAACATTGCCGGTTATCACCAGAACAGACAGCACACTTGTTGATACAATTAAAAATTAAGAGGTCGCCGCCGCAGATAGTACATTCAAAAGTCGTTGACACATTGTTTCTTCTTTGTGAATAAATATGTAATGATTTTATTTCTCTTCACAAAGGCATCCCTCCTGATTGGATTAATAAGAAGACCAAAATTGTCAAGAATCGCACACGTATTATACATACATGACGTACCAATACACCAAAAATTAGGATCGCATTGCATTAAAGGGCGATTCTTCACTGCGCTTTTCGATGGAGAATATTAACACACTTTCGTTTAATGCACGGGGAATGTGCGTGTGCCTTTAAGTTTTAGTGGCATTTTGAAAAATTTTAAGCATTTATAGTAAGTTTTACATTGATTTTTGAGTGCAAAAATGCACTAGTAAAGTTATTTCACCGCCTGTCGCTAACCTGTTGATTACCTGTTGGTGGCCTGTCAGTTTAGTGTCGGCAGACTGTTGGCCAACAGTTGGCCAACAGTTGACAGACTGTCGGTGGAGGGGAGCTATTCTTCACAATAACCGAGAACTCTGTTTGCCTCAATCTCCCCAATTGCTCACCAGTCGTTTTGTACCCATGGATCTTTTGTACCCAGACGATTTGTACCCAGGCTCAAACATTTCATACCCACTTTTGATCAGTTCGTACCTAACCCTCTGGTCGATTTGTACCCAACAAATTATGAGACAAAATGTTTAAAATAAACATAAACACTTATTTCATTTATCCTAGTAATCGCAAAAAAGCTAATTTCTAATTACAGAAACATTGAAAAGTTGTCTTTTAGTTAATACTCTTGAAAAATCGTGACCTTGTTGACCCATCCTAATATACTTTGCCTACTACTACGCAGCGCCTACGACAAACTAACTTTCTCTACTTAGTAAAAAAGCGAATTTCTAAATCATAGTAATGTTGAAAAGTTATCTTACTCTTAAACAATCGTGACATAGTTGTCCTAGCTGACCTATCCTAATATATTTTGCCCATTATCACAGAGCACCTGTATGACTAAACATACTTATTCTACTCAGTAATAAATAAAAATCCTAGTGGTAAGTTCAGTTCAGTTCAGTGCATCACTGGCCTGTTTATATTGGCACATCCTTTGAGCAGCTGCCTGAGTGACTTCTCCTTCTTGTTGACGGCCTCCCAAAGTTTGAAGAGCCGCCTCTGCACTTCGGAATAGGTGGACCTCTGCATTCGCTCAAGCTAGCACTCAGAGACCAGATGAATTTGTAGCAACACTAGTCTCGCTTCTTTGTGCAGTAGGGCCACAAACATGTAGAGGGGCAGACCCCATCAACCAGCAGGTCTTCTGTTCAGGCTATGATGCCAGCCCTCAATATCATTGTTTGTTCTGATTGATTGCATAAATACGCTCCAGCACTTGGGGGGCCAAACTGTGCTGCAAATCCAGTTTTCCTCGATGTAACTGACAAATTTCTGTAGAGGCTCCATCTTGGCTTCTGGTTTTAGGCTGTCGAAGGTTGCATACTCTCAAAGTTAGGTAAACTAGCAAGCGAAGCAGAACAGGATTCACATTTCCAAGGGATGTCTTCACCAGATCCGACTGCGTCCCTGTAGGTTTCTTATGATACTCCACTGTTGCAGCCATTGCACAAAAGAGCTTCTTGACGCTTGTTGACAAATTTTTTACACGTGATACACTGATATGCCATTTTCCTTGAAAGTTTGTCTAAGCAGTAAAAATGAACGAATGCTGAGAAAGTTTTCTCGGAGCTTTTTATAGCTGGACCCTTGCACCAAATAGATCGAAATTCTGGTCATTTCATTGGTCAATGCTCATATTGTTTAGTCTCTTTGTTGCAACATTCTTATTTAATACTTTAGAAAAAAAAGGACAAAATCACACTTATCTTGTGCGCAACACTAATTAGCTGTTACTGTCAAGAAACTCACAAGTATAAACGATAAAAAAGTAAATAACAGTTGTCTTTTGCGGGCCACTCACACAAGTATGAACCAAACAACTTTATAGGTACATAAAAAATATCTTCATTTGCGTTTTAATCGTTTTAAGAAGTTTCGCAAACAAAACCTTCAAAAATGTTTTATAGGTAGACCCTCGGACCAAAACGATCGAAATTCTGACCATTTCGCTAGTTAATGCTAGTGTTGTTTACTCGCTTTGTTACAATATTCTAATACTTTTGAAATGAAAGAAAAAAATCACACCTATCTTGCGCACGATAATAATTAGCTGTTATTGCCAAGAAACTTGCAAGTATAAACAATAGAAAAGCAAATAACACTTACCTTATGCGGGTCACTGACACTCTAATTGTTAAGTAAAGTTCAACAATATGAGAAATAAGGTCACACATATACCTTGCGCATGCGAGCTTGCATCTTAATTATTTTGCGATTACTAGGATAAATGAAGTGAATGTTTGTTTGTTTTAAACATTTTGTGTCATAATTTGTTGGGAACGAATCGCCCAGAGAGTTGGGTGTGAACTGATCGAAAGTGGGTACGAAACGTCTGAGCCTGGGTACAAATCGCCTGGGTACAAATCGCCTGGGTACAAATCGCCTGGATAAGAAAGATCCATGGGTACGAAATGACTGGATACCCCCTTACTATACACCCATAATCAAATACAGGAAGTTTCGGTTTACAAATTTTGAACAAAAATTCACATGGCTCTTGATATTCCAAGTGTGAATAAGTCACCTGGATAAATTTCTTTGTGAACTTTGTATTAATTATGCAGCTGATAAACAGGAATGAAGAACTTTGAGAGGAAGTTCTCTTTGTTCTGTCTCATCTAAAGTGCCAGTGGGACAAGTAAATAAGAAAGAGATGGGAATCTCCCAACTGCGTGTACACTCATTGGTATATCACAGTGACGACAGTCGCTCCAGACTCCCCTGTGTTACCTGATACACCAATTTCTGCACTGAGACATTGAATTACAAAGTGAAAAAGTCCTATTTGGCATGGTACTCATTTTTATCGTTTTGAAATCAACCAAACAGGGCTGGGCACTGTCCAGTGACAGCATTTATCATTATTTTTCCTGTAGAAACATAAGACTACTCATATTGATTGCTTCTAAAGTGTGTTGGTCAAATATCAATGCCTTGAAATTATTGATGCAAAGTTGTTGCTAGTGAAAGAGAGGCAAGAGATTTGTCCACCAACTCTCATGATGCTGTCTCTGTCTAGAAATGGATCCAGTTTGTGAAGAGAACTTGTCTTCCTTAACACAGTCTTCTTTTCTCTGTCCAGTGCACAACTACCGTACTTTGCGATCACTTGGATGTTTTGGAGACTTTATTTCTGAAGTAAGCTACTCTTAATTCCATTGGGAAGTGAATTCCAAAACCTAGAGGCTGATACTTGAAAAGTCCTAGCACCTCCTGATTCTCTTTTATACTTTAGACGAATTAATTAAAAAACCCATATCTACTTTGTCTTTCAGTAGCACGCATGTCGATGTTTCGTCTGAGTAATTCTAACATATAATCGGGACACACCCCGTTCAAATGTTTATTTAGATTATCAATAGCTGTAGAAACCCACACACTGGAGCCATACATTATTTGTCTGATCATGGCATTGTAATATAGAATTTGTTGATCTAAGGGTAAATGATGCCTGATTTTTTTTCAAAAAAGCAATACGCTGTGTTAGCTTCTTACATAGATTATCAATATTCTCATTAAAAATTAAGCTGTGTCAATAATTATGCCTAAAAGTTTTTGAGACTGGACTTATTCGAGTTCAACCTAGTTGACATGGACAGTGAGTGAGGTGCTGTTCGTCTTCTTATGTAGGCGTTTGCCAGCTACTAACATAGTTTTAGTTTTGGACTCGTTTAGTCCCATTTTATTGTATATGGTCCATTGTGCAACTTTACCAACATCAGCTTGAAGAACTTGATTTAAGGCTGTCAGTGCTGATCTATATTTAATCTGCTGCTGAATTTTCTAGTATCTGGTCGATGGTCTATAAATATAAGAAACAAGACTGGTTCTAGGATACTCCCTTGAGCCACTCCAAGGTTTGCATCTCTGAGAGTTGAAAGACAACCATCTATGTTTACATATTGGTGAAACAGGGAATTAACTCTGAAGTGTAAATTAAAGTGCTACTTAAACTCATGAATAACCCACAGGGCGTTAGCCCTAATAAAGGGAAACAGGGAACCACACGAGGCAAAGAAAAAATCGAACCCACGACCTCCGGATTAGATCTACCGTTACTCTGCCGACTGAGCTACGAGGTCGCACAGAGAAAGTCGGGGACGATTTAGGATGGTGACAATTTACACTTCAGAGTTAATTCTCTGTTTCACCATTTGTGTTCCCAGTGCTACGCGGCACAACATTCACATGTTTACATATTGCTTGTTTACATAATAATAATGATAATCATCAGCAGCATCCGAAGTATCATCGTCATCATCATCATCATCATAACTGATCATCTAAGGTCCACGATCTGGACTTGGTGCTTCAGAAACTTAACATGCAAGTCAAGAACTCACATTTCTATGATGAAGATGATGACGATAACAATAATAATAACAATAACCCAACAGCAACTCGTGATGTTTGTCCATTTAATGTATTCAAGCAATAAATAACATTGAAAGTTGCAAGTTATAAAAGTGCTAAAAATGATACAAGTAATTAGGTAATACAAATAATACAATATAACATAATAAGTAAAAATTATGTAACTCAGTTATGCACCATAATTATGAGCTAACAGACAGTTTAAATGCTGTTCATCGATATCTGAGATTCAGAGCCTACCTTGGAATATCACTTAGCCAGGGAGAGAGGAAGCTTTTCAATTTTTTTTCTGGTTCCGCTGGAGGGCATGCTCTGTTAGCAACACTTCTTGCCCTGAGAAGCACATAAACAAAACAGTAACTAAAATTAAACAAGGTTCACAGGTTTGAAAGACACAACATGAAAATCCTGCCCAGCCAGATGCAAGCAGTGACAAAGAAAAGTTTTCCCAGTGATAACTGCAATTTACGCCTTGTGAAGGTGGAAAGGTGGAGCCACTGCAAAAACTCCGCATGAGGTTCCAATAAACGATCATTAGGTACCTCTGAGAGGATTTGTTATGTATCTATGAGACGCCCCAGGCAAATCGTCCATGTAAAGGGAGGACAGTCTTTTTCGGGAGATGATTGTAGACCCAGTTTGCCAAATAACTCTTTAATTTGACAGGGCAGATGAACGGATACTGAAGAGGCACTAGTATCAAAATGCGAAAAACTGTCCCACCGAAAGCCAAGATATCTATAGTCTTTTGCTGTTAACCTCCTAGCTAATCTAGGGGTAAATTGACGTGAGTGTTTCTCAAATCTCTGGGAAAAATCCTAGTTAACTTAACGACGTAACCTAAACAATTTTTATTTTGTTAAAAAAAAATAACTGTCAGAGCATCACTCTCAACATTTGTCTTAGTAGCTATCTTTCCTTCTGCATTGTTACTATTATTGACATTTTTTCTCTAAGTATAGTTCTGTTTCCCTCTGGCATTTATCATATTTAAGCAACTAAACTAAACTGGAAGCTGATTGTAAAACTTAACAGTTCTTAAGCTTCCAGGCTCTTCATTTGCACAATTCCTCTGTATGTTGTCAGTAAATTTTTATAATGCAAAATTTAATGTACAAGAGTGAATAAAGTAAAGTAAAAGGAGAAGGATCTAAACTGCATTAAAATCGCGCACACGCTTCTATATCAATAATTGTGTGAAGGGATCTTTTCAAGTTACGCAATGTTCCAGGTAAGAGCTAAGAGAGGTATTAAATACAATTGAAAAGCGGAGGAACTCAATGAAAAAAATAATACAAACGTTTTCATTTGACTGTATTTCTTAAATCTAAATATAAGCTTGCTCACCTCTTATCACATCGCCTATTCTTGTAAATGATTACCAATTTTTTGCATCATCATTTTCGACTCAGTTACCTCTTTCAGTCATTGCATAGAAACATTACTTGTCCTTTTCCAAAATATAATATTTCAAGACAAACTTGACAATAATCAGGTCTTCTGGGTCTATCTCATCCAAAAAAGAAGGACATTTGCTGTGACTTCCTGCTTCCTGATCTCCTTCACCGGGAAAGGGAACACCTTTTTTTCACATGAATCAGGCATCAACACTATTCTAGAGACATAAAGCGTAAAGTCATAAATGATCTGTGGTGAATCATCATAAAGTTGATTTTCTTTTTAACAGATTTTAGAGTCAGAGTTTCAGTTTACATGGTGGTAGATTTCCTCACTCCTACGAAATTGATAGCTGTTGTAAAATACGTTAGTTGTATGCAAGTACTTTGGCTTGTTGTCAGCAGTGATCATTTATCTTCTAAACTACATTCCAGAGTCAAGAGCAAGAATCTATCCTTAATTATTAAATGATTCACAGACCTTGTTTCCTCTACCACTGGCATTGCTTCGGACACCAGCTCTAAGGGCATTCCCGCAGATCGTAGATGCGCCCTCCACCTGTTTCCATTTGGGCACCTGGACTCAGTGCTGTACAGCTGTGGCACTCCATCGTGGTTTGGTTCTCTGAAATGAAACCGAATGTTCAGTTCATGTTCATATCACATCTTTTTTTTTTTTAATATTCTTATAATTCAAGCATCTCACCTGGAAATGCATCAGGCACTGCAGAAGCTGGACCTCTTCTTCCTGCAGAACAATGTGGGCAGAGGCTGCATTTATCGAGTGCTGCAGTACATCCTTCTGCTTTACCATGGTAATGCAGCCAGGCACTATACAGCAGACCGTTCTTTCTGGGCACTCGCTCAAATGAAGCATCAAGTGGAGCCTACAAAAGAAATAAAGTAGGTGTGGCTGCCATGGGTGACTTTCAGCAATAAATACAGACAGTTTTTAATGCGACTTAATGATATATTATATTTCAACAATCTCTGATACCAGTTGGTAGCAAACTGTAAACAAAATAACAAGTGAAAACCTATTACAGTTTAAATTAAACTAAATACACTTAGGAAAATTACAATGAAAATAATGGGGAAGCTTACAAAATACTAAAACTCACATTTGCTGGAATGCTCTATTGCTGAATTAATGCCTAACGGCGAAGAGGCTGCATGACGTACGACATAATGAAATATGATCAGAAGAAATATATGAAATATGATCGCAAGCGGACTTACTGAGTAAAACTAACAACTTCAACGCACACAATATGTTGAATACTTGCTATGTTACATTGCAAAGTGCATGCAAAAAGTTTTACTGTAATCGGTGTTGTTTGTTTGAAAAACAATAGACAAAAGAAAGACATTTGTGTTTTTTTGTAGGGACCAGAGATGAGCTGGCTAGTGCAACTTTTGGATATTTTATTGGCCTAGATAACCATTTTACATTTGATTGCATAATTAAATTGACAATAGCTTGCCATAGAAGGCTTGTTCCGCAGCCTAGTGGACATAATATTCTCTTATTAGAACAAAGGGAAGCAGCATGCTCCTCTAAACATTCCCTTGTTACTTTCCTACCGCATTCCTGGCAAGGGACCTTGTGCTTTGCATATTAGGCAATGTATGCTGCCATCCCCTCCCTTGCCACCATCTCTCCACACCCTTCATTTGCACACTGCATTGTCAACTTTCCATATGCTTTTAAGTGTTGCTTGTGCTCGTGAAACTTCCCTGTCATAGACAACCACAACTATTTACACTACAATTTTTTTTTTTGTTTTGTTTTTTTGTTTTTCTTTTTTGTAAAAAGAGGTGAGATGAAGCTAGGTGACCGTCAGTATAAGAATTAGAGAGGAGTAAGCAGTTCAGTCACGTGCACGTCCTCTTCTGTCCACCGCTCATACCCATACGGGAAGGTTTGGAACGTGTGAGGATTCATCACGCGCTTGTTGTAGACCAACTTGTATTTTTTTTGTTGGGCCGTGGTGGACAATTGGTATTCTTGGGCGTTCCTCACGATTTTGTATGGTATGGGCATGGCGGTGATGCGCGCCTCGCCAGACTCCAGTGGGGAAGTCAAGTCTTCTAGCACATTGTTTTTGAGGACTTCAAAATTGACATATCTCTTCCCCAGTCTATTGAGTGTGATGCCTCGGACTTTATAGTCCTCTTTACCTTTGTGGGTCTTGTACCTGTAGTTTTTTGGACTTCCGGAGGCAAATTCCACTATATAATTGTCTGGCGGCAATTCGTCCTTAAAGTCCCCCAGATAATCTCCCAGTGGTGGCTCGGGCATTCCCTGGGCGAAAAGGAACACGACTGAGTCCGTGTCTTTGTACAGTACTCGCTCTTGTAAGATGTCGAGAGCGTCATAGAGTTTAAGACGAGCCCAACAGGTCGTGAAACAGGCCACGAATATGTTCAGGTTGGGCAAGATGGATTCGTCTTCCTCTTGTAAAGTGTATTGTACTTCCACCCGATCGTCTGACTGTATACCAACATACTTGATTTGGAGGGTGTCGCTGTTACAGGAGGTGGAAAATTTTTGGGGTTCATCAAATTCCCGGACTTGTGTCTTGTTGGTACGCTGACCAAATTTACCCCACATGGAGTTTAACATCATTTTGGCCAGCGTACGCAGTCCGGGATTTTTCTCGATCTTTTCCGGGCCCAATTCGATTGTAATCGTCCAAGTGTCGTTGACGTTTCAGAGGATCGTCGGCCACCCGCTGGCCTCTTCCTTGATCTTGAGCCACGTGTTCACGTAGTCTTCAAAGAGCCCTCTGCGAGTGGTCAGGAAATGCCACACTTCGTGTACGCAGACGACTGTGTATCCCTTTTCAATAGCCTTGAGGAGTTCTGGTGTGCACCAGGTCCCTACGAGTTGCCGTTCCGAATCCGTGTGAGTACAGACGGGAGTACACTCCAGAAAGGGTTTGGACATTTCCTCGGTCACGCAGGAGGCACAGAGCGGAAAGGTGAGTTTGCCGGCATGACAGTAAGGTAGCACAGGATGGAAGAGACCGTGGGGTGGAAGCACCGTGCATTTCGCTAAGCCGAAATAACGAGAAAGGTCCAACTCTTTTTTTTTATCTTTTTCTTTAATTAACAAAAGATACTGTATTGTTACCATAAAACACTGATACGGCAAAGAATTCGCAAACTTTTGCGTGTACCAAAACGTTAGCTAAGCAAACCAATGTTTTATTTTACCTTTTCCTTTAATTAACCAAAGATACGGTATTGTTACTGGTAGAACATTAATGGGGCAAAGAATTTAAATAATAATTTAAAGAAATAATAAATAATAATTTTAATTAAATAATGTATCTACATGTTTGTGGATGATGTTTCGCGTATACCAAGACTTTAGTTAATAAATCAGTGCTTACATTTACGTCTTTCTTTAATTAACAAAAGATACTGTATTGTTACCCATAGAACACTGATACAGCAAGGAATTCGAAAACGTTTGTAAACAACGCTCTGCAAGTACCAAAACATTAGCTAATAAATCAATTTACCTTTTTATTGAGTAAAGGAGGCAGTATTAAATAGTATCAGAGGACCTTGAGTTTCTATTGTTGTTACAAAATCAGAATTGTTGGTGATGCAATGACAAGGTCTATGCTTATCACATAAAAGAAAAATATGATTTGATTTAGTTACCGCTATTATTTACCGGTAAGTTGTGGAGGTGTATTTTACTACACAAGGAAGAAATGTCCGGAAATCGCTGAAAACAATAAGCACCCTGTTATCTTTGATGACAACATGGCCTTCAACCAAAAAATGAAGAGATAACTGAATACTGTACGATTTGCCTGATGATGGTTGATACTGATTTGCGGAATGCCACCACATGTGGTATTGCAGCGTGAACGTATCGTGAACGTGAACGTAAATCGGCGGTTATCTCTTGCCAAGCTTTGTGGATCCACTGCAAAACAAGTTCCTTACTCGGCGCTCGCTATTTCCCCGACGGAGTGTAAGTAAAAGGACCGTTTACCATCCAAGCCTGATACTGGGAGCGTACCTTGTTCTTAAACGGCTTGTTAATGCATTTGTCAAGGGGCTGCAACACGGGTGTAAGTCCGCCAAGTACCAAGAGATATAATAAATATCTTGCTATCTTCGTTTTTTCCGCTCGATTTATGGCCCGCGCGCTTCGCACTTGGGCCATAAATTCGATTCTCCAAATAGACTGTCTCTAACAATCACGACCAAAGAAACAAAAGTGGACAAAGCAATTCATCATTGTTAATTGTGATCGGAGATGATAGATACAAAGGAATTATTAAAACTCGCTGGGCAAGCATTTGATTCTTACTTTACATTTATACTTCTAAGAAAACGGGGACAGTTCCAAAGTAAAAAAATAGTTAGGTTGGTAAAATTTTTATGCAGAGTTAAGGCGGGAGTCTATAGTGCGTCACAACTACTCTTTTTCCTGATATATAATGTTTAATTTTGATGGGAATAAATTACGGTCAAGAATCATTCATACAGACATCTTTGATAGTGTTATTATATCACCACATAAGGTGAAGCTCCGTCTTCTCAGGAAGAAAATCATTTCAGCTGAGGGAAGAGGATGAAGTAAAACGTTAAGACTTGCAAAAACGAGAAATTTTGAAATGAACTCTTTAGGAAGAGATGATGGTTGATTTAACTCTAAACGCTTACCAGTTACTCTTTTTTTGCAAGTAATAATTGCATCTCTAAAATTCATCGGCATTGAGGACAATTAATTAGTAACAAAACAAATTTAGGTTTGTAACAGGCCAGGAGACTTGGCGTGAACTGATGACAATATGGCGTTAACGTCAAGCGCTCTCACTTACAATGGAATAAGAATTGAATTTTTTTACCGTTAAGGAAAAGACGACTCCAACAGCTCTTAGTGCTTTTACCCCTTAATTTAGTGTAAGGCAAGACAGTAGAATCAAACTAACATCTTGTTCTTTTCTATATTATACGTATTTTCTTTAACTATGTGTTGTTGTATTCAGGGTAAGTGTCATCGCCAGGAAGATATACCTAAGATGTGTTGATAGTGTTTAGAATTACTCTCTTCCGCAAAGAATACCAACGACTGCTTTCTAACGATATCCTACGAGCTTCCTGTAGAGAACAGGTGACTTTTAAGTCAGCTTTTTTGAAAATTATTTACGATTTTAACCCCAGCGGGATTTAGCTTCATAGACAGCAAAGTGCTTGCCTGATTGTCTGCTTAACTGCTCGCCTTACTTCACTGATCTTCCAGCAGTAAAGAAACGGATTCAACGTCGAGTTAAAGTAGACTAAGACAATTGTTATTTCCCTAAAGTGCCATGAATATGTTTTACTGAGCATAATTTCCACTATACCATATGGTGTATAACAACCAACTAATGCTAGTTGAACCCAAAGTGCACTGTACACTGCCTTTCTGTATCGCGCCACGTTCAGTGCACTTGGTTGGCTCGGCTGTTGTTGAGAATGATCTTGTACATGAGCCTGATGGTGCCTAAGAGCGCTAAAGATTTTTGTGTATGAGGTGATTGAGATAACAAGGCAAATTGGTATAAGTATTCGGCCGTACGAAAAGGTTATATTCGTTTTAAAAATGGTGCTTAAAGAAGCAACAAGACTTAAAACCCAAAAGTTAGCTAAAATAATATATGTGCGCTTCAAAGTTACGATTTGTCTGTATCTAAGCCCCAACAGCAGGGCGAGCAGTCTGTCCACGCTTATGGCCGTCATCGTCAATAACGACACTCCACATAACATATGGCTTGTGATGATGACCGCGTTATTTGTGTAGTAGAAATACGAAAAGCTCAGGGTAGCATAGAGGGGCTGGGCAACAAGGCCAACCAAAAGATCAGTTGTTGCCAAACAACGATACAAGAGTTTGGACGGTGGATGAAGGGAAGATTCCTTGTGAAGGGAAACAAGGATCAGAGAATTCCCAAGAAATGCTGTCACGGAGAAGAGAGTGTGCACTGCTGTGAAAGAAACTGATTGTTAATGCAACTCATCTACCTATTAGTTGAATAAAGCCAATTCTTTTTGAACTGTGTTTTACCTCCTATTAAGTTTTTTGCTGCCATCACTTCGCAGTTCAAAAAGTGGTTGATTCCTTTCTCCACTAAGTTACCTGTTGTAGCGACGAGAGATATTTCGTGTCAACAAAAACTGCTCAGCCACAAGCACTTAAATTGTACTTCCAATTAGCATCTCCCCAGATACGTTTGCTTTCTTTTAATGCGCATACAAACTGTCAACTACGACAGTTCGAGAGAGTGTCCTGCAATAATTATCCTTAATCCCTTTTTCAAGCAGTCTTCTATATTTTAGCCGTCTTTTATTTTAGGTGTTCGCCAATGTCACAATTTGTCTACTATTGTCTTTAAGGCTCATTCATTCTTAAATTGAACACGAGAGTTTGGCGAACACCAGTTTAGTGATAAAACTTGTCGCTTTTTATCAGAAACAGGAGTCAGACTTTGCTTCCATTACAAAAGCAAACACTAAGTTTTGCACAAAACTTTTATTCTGAATAATTAGACATAATTTGATGAGAAATTTTTTTCAAGGGAAGGGCAAGAGTTTGGAATAAATAAAGAGAAAATAATTTTCCATTATTTCCTATTGGTAAAGCATTTTGGGTCTATCTAGGGATCTTCTAAAATAAAAGACGAATGAAATACATCTGGATCAATGATAATTAATTCAGGACACGGTCTCGAACTGAAGTAGTTGACAGTTTGTATGCGCATTAATAACTCAGCGTAAAATTTTACAAACTTGATTATTTTTTACTTTCGAACTGTCTCCGTTTACTTAGTAATGTAAATATAAGTTGCAACCACGAACAAAAAAAAAACAAATTTCATATTTGTCATTCAAAAGGCATTTTGTGGGCGTATTTTTAACGAGTAAACGCTTATGAGAAAGTCTTTTAATAAAGGTTGCTTATAAAGTAAGAATCAAATGATTGCTCAGCGAGTTTAATTCCTTCGTATTCATCATTTCCGATCGCAATTGATGATGATAAATTGTTTTGTTCACTTTCGTTTTAAGATGTGACCGTCGTGATCAAGGGAGTGTGGTTAAACACTTTAGAGGATTTCAATCATCTGCCATATAAATGGTAGAGTCCTTAACACAAAAACACTTTTGTTTGCTCATTAATCAGACGTAGAAATGAAATGAGATCAATATCTTAACTTTGTTCGTGATTGTTAGAGACAATCTATTTAGAGAATCAGCAAATGGGAAACTATCTCTCGCGTTGTCACACGAAGTAAACATGAAACTAGGCACAAACGTAAGTCGTTTTTCCTCTATCTTTTGATGTAATCGACACAACATTGTACGTGTATGTTTAACTTCTATGCTACCGCACAGAAAATACAGATGCAATTTACACTAATGAAATTTAGCCCTTGACCAGGTAAAATCGCTAGCTTGAACTTTTTATTTTCAGTTTTAATGGCTTATTTGGCTGGTCGAAAAATACCAAGATTTCGATTAGTGTTTGTCTCACTTAGCTTTGTGATTGGTCCTGAAAACTCATGCCACCTATCAACCAATCAGAAATTTTTGATTTGGGTTATCATAGGCTCCTCGTGGTATTGTCTTTCGCTCTGATTGTTAGTTGTGATCAGCCTGGATTTGGTATCGAAAATTACTCTTCTTGAATAAATTATTTATGTTTATCACGTTTCAGTCTGTTCGTCCTCCAGCTATTTCATTAGTTCATCACCGGCTTATACTACATGGAGCTGTTTTTAAAAAATTCTATTTTTGACCTCCTTAAACTCTCGGTGGTGACGGCCACTTATGTCATAGTCAAAAACAATCACTGGACTCCTTAATATATTTAAGATCGAACCCCATGGGCTGATATCAAAACCATTCCTACCCCGTCCCATCTCCATGCGTTTGACATCTTTTTCTTAAACTTAGCTATTTCAGTTTCTTTAATAACACAAGTAGCAATGTACGTGCTGGACAGTCCTATGCGACTGTTCTCTATCCAAGTTTGCCAAATAGCGGTTTTATTGTTTAAAGGATAAAATCACTCCTAATATTTTAAATTGCCGCAATTTAATTGAATATGTACTTTTGCTGCGACTCTTCCTACAACTGCCGCTACGACTCTTGCTGAGAGCAAGTTCGTCATATGCGCAGACTTTGTTTAAATATGTACTCAGAAACTATTACCAAAATTTCAACAGATAAAGGCAGCTAAATCGGAAATAAAAAACCAACCGAATTCAGCGCTGTAGATTTATTCACTAATCTGAAAACATTCGTACTACGGGAAGAAAAAGATTTCTTCTGGATGTTGGTTGCCATCATCATGATCATAGTTGAAGTCATGTTGAAACTCACTATTTTTTTCACCATTTTCAGAATCTAAACTGGAAGCAAAACTGGAATCATAGCCAGCAGATAAAAGTGCTCTCTTGTATTCGGCGATTATAGCAATTTCTTTCTCAAGTGACATGTGCGTAGAAGATTCACCATCCTCAATGGCGAGGACTGGCACTAGTCCAGTAACACCTTCTACAGCCGGGTCGTCTTCATCTTCACTTCCAGGGCAGTCAACTGAAACACTAAAGGAAAAAAAACATAGAAGGAAACATAGGCGCACTCACAACACTCACACTCATTTAAACACTTCAAATGCAGTGAGAGTCACGGAGACACTGTTAGATTTAAAAAGCTAAAAATAAACTTTTATGTCCTGTTTTAGACTTAAGTCCCCGAAAAACCATACCCGATCAGGCCCAATAAGGAAGTGTCAACATTGGATAAGATATTATCTAAAATGTACGCTATGATGTCATACCCCCAAAAAAGTCAGGTATCAATTTAAACCATCTCATAGGTGGAAAAAGAGTTGCGAGGAATATAACTTTTCCTAACGCACTTTGCTCGCCATTGACCGTCAAAAGTTTATTATGCTATGAATTCAAGTTAGAAACTTCTTGTTTTCAACAATAAAAAAGAAAAAAGGAAAAACCTCATATGGAGTGGAAGGCTGTGTTCGGCGCAAGTGATGCTGATCGGGTCGCGCGAACGAGCTCAGTAGCGCTTGTTTTCTCTCTCGAGCGCGCCTTTCTCTTGTTCTCGTCGCGCGTCCGCTCATAGCAATACGGTCCTCAAAAAAAGCCTTTGCCAAAATCGTTTAGCTGACAAAGTTGATATCTTAACCTAATTGCTTTAGGGTAATGCGTAAATTTGTCTAAATCTCGAGACGAATGAAAAACTCTTGCCTTCGATTGTCTTGACTCATAGCTTCCTGTTAACGAGTCAAATAATATGCAATTTTGCATTCCGCATCTAACTAAAAACAACAAGTTAAGTTTTCTTCGGAAATTAAAATGTCTGAGTTTACTCGTGAAAATGTAATTTTAACCCAACCATATAAGGCACTAAAGGAACACGAAAGGGATCTCAAATTCGTTTCGATACTTGGATCGAACCTGTTCGACTAGAATCTAGAGAATGGACCTGTGCAATTGAAATGTCGGTTTGTGTCTGCCGACGACTGTTTCAATTTCACTATTGGGAATAAATGTTTGGCAAAGAAGCAGATCGTCAGAGCGGACTGAATAACACAAACTATCATGTGCTTCTTCCATTTTTTCCTCCAGACTCGCACCACAGCGACATTGAAATGGGACATTTGCAGCCAAAACGTGAACGAGTTGAACATAAATTCAATGCTTAAACCTATGGCAACACGAATAAAAAATTCCTCTATTAGGTGCATGTCAGAAAGGGATGGACTGTCGCCGTTGTACATAAACCTGTACATCTGTATGTAGCCGACCGCCGTTACCAATGCAGTCGATTCTCTAAGAATCATCTGAATGCTCATGTCGGCCACAAGGCGCATGCTTCTTGGGGTGCGGAAGCCAATTGCACCTATACTTAATACTTCCTGAGCACAAGAGTCTCTTTGAAGCTTATTCAAAATAAAGAACCAAAGGTAATCTCGCAAAAGGATAGTTAACCTTTCGAGTAAATGAACACAGCCATGCAAACAACTCATCAGAATAAAGAGTTTCTGGTTACCAAGTTCAGCCTGCATCACGCGGAAGACTATCGTGCATCCGTTGTAAAGAGTAATATATATGACCTCCCAGGATGAAGAAAACTAATCCGCTGCAAAACTAGCCGCAGTATTGCCTTAGGGAGAACTGCTGATAAAGGGAAAGCGCAGGTTATTACTACTCTGTAAGTATCGTCTTTACTGTCGTAGAATGGAATGATAAGGTAGACCAGTGTATAGGCCAAAATCATAGCAAATAAAAATTGACCACACAGGATCAGTATAATCTCTACAGTTTTCCGTATTTTCGATAGTCCTTCTAATTCTCTGTTGTTGACAATTGCTCTTGCGACCAAAATGGAGTTCGTGACGGTTTCGAGAAGAAAAAGAGTACAGACCTCCATGATGTTGTATATGTCCCGAAAATGTGAAAATAAAGTCGGTAAGTCATATCTACAAATGAAGCAATCAAACTGATAAATAAAAGATTGAGTCTCTTCACAAATGGCCAACCAAACATTGTTATCATTAAAAGAATCGACCATAACTGCGATGGAAATGACCTAATGGTGTCCGCAGTGATAATTATGTTTTGAATCTTCTTCGGAACTGAGGTCCAGTTTTGATGTTGCAGCTCGTAACACAGATCAACGGAATTCAATTCCAATACTACAATTCCAATTGCAAATAAGCCAACGGCTAAACCTCCGAGAATTTGGATAAGAACGACACATTTCATAGCCTTCCAAAGTGAAATCCACCATTTTGTGGGTCGAGATCTTTTCCAATCCATGTTGTTATAGTCACCCAGGGATGGTGGATCGTACTCCTGAAAAATTGTGTCTTGTGAATCGAACTTGTTAAAATCTTCCAAATCAGACTGTTGTGAAAGAAGAACGCACCTCTCATTCTGTCCATTATCGCAATGAAAAGCAGAAGAGGTAAACTTTTCCATTAGATGGAGACACAGACTTTCCGCTAGATTCAAAATGAACCACGACATGGAGACTTTGTAAGCGAATCTAAGCACAGATGTTCAGGAATTGAAATGTCAGACTTTCTCGTTGTTATCTCTCGGCGAGAAAATTTGTCACCAATTGCAGATTTAGCAATTAAATTTTTCTACCGAAGATACATCTGAAAGTTTTCACGAAACTATCAATTTGAATTTTGGTCTCAATCGTTCATAAATAAGGAAGAGCAAAAATTAACGAAGGTTCGATACTATTGTCTCGAAACACGAGGGGATGAAAACGTCGCATGCTTCAGAGGTGCTGAATGGTGTTACGGTGCTGCGTTGAAAAAACTACCTTTTGAAAACAATTAGTTTAGCCTATTAAACATAACGTTCTCAGAAATGTCCTTCCTGCGATTTTCTAGAAGGATCAAAGGATGTACGCTCGCATCATAATTTCCGTTACGCCATTATGACAAGCAAGAGTTCTTGGTCTATATGTGAGCGGTTCGAAAGTTGAATTGAAAGAAGCGGGTCATATCAGGTCTGGCATTGACTCAGATGCTTGAGTGTAACAAAAAGTGACTTTCTACATTGCTGTAAAACTAGAAAATACATTAAAGCTATAATTATTATAATGTTCTAGGATCTCAAACACGATCGAAACGGATTTTAATCACATGTTCATCGCGAAAATGAACCAGACGAAACTGACAAGAAATGTCGATTTTACTAATGAATGAAAACAAAAGGATCGATAATCCCCGCATAAAAATCATAAAGTGCGTTGGCGCTAAGGCTGAAAAATGCGTCGAATCATGACAAAAACAACGAGCGTAATTTTCAATATGCAAAATTCTCAGTTATTGACTTTTACCTTTCCGATAGAAAAACAGCTACACGGCCAGAATTGGCCTGTGGCAAATCTTCCATTGGTTGATTTTCCTTCTTAGCCGCGAGAAATGTCATTACCAGAACCACTGAATATGTAACTTTCGGCTTTTCTTTCCATGTTTTGGTTTTCTTCCCCTTCTAAGAAAGTTCAAACGCCACTGTCTGTAAGCGATGCGGATGTTTCAGTGTTTTAGCAGCCATAATCTAAAAAAATTCCGACGAACGACCTTGGATTGAGAATAGCGAAGGCTTCGCCGTTCATTCATCAACATGACCGAGTGACGCGAAAAGCGAATGACATGTCAGCAGCTCATTGGCGATATTAAACACACGTAAAAATTACGATATTTTTCTACGTGTGTTGTTACGGCTTTTCTCAAGGCTGGAAATCCTTGTATAACGCCGTACTTTATATGATAAAATGATGTAACTGCACGAAACCTCAGCCTTGTCATGCTTTTGAATATTAAGCTCTCGAAATCCTCGAATTCATTACATTAAGCAACAGTCATCTATCATCTGGGGGGGTCGGAAGATTTCGAGGGGGATCAGATGGTTTCCAGGGGGGCGGAGGGGTAATCAGTCTTCGTTGACAGAGTATAACGGGGGGTGTTCAGGTCTGGGAGATTGGACTTAGCTTCATTGGATGTGACTTAGCTTCCCCTCCCCAATATGGTTGAGTTATTGAAATATTATGGTTTTGTTCTTTTTCATAAGCATGCTCGAACTATAAAGTTAAGGATCATTTTTTCTGCTCCAACGAGTTGATCAGAAGAAAAATAGCAAATACTTGTTGAATTTAACAGGGGCGAGAGGGGGGGGGGTGAACTAAAGAAAACTGAGTGTTTCCTTTGTCCTATTCACCCCCTCTCCCCTCCAATCTTCCCTCCTTTAGGAACCTGACTACGCCAGCTACGGTTTTCTGATCTGTACGGGTCCGCAAATGATCCCAGGACCGCAAATGATCCCGGACCGCAAATGATCCCCAAATTGGACAGCAAATGATCCCGGACTGGAAATGATCCCCGATGGGGACCGCAAATGATCCCGACCAAAAAATAAGGAATAGCATGGACTTGCATATCAGAGGAAGGTTAAAAATGCACGTTGAGAGTGCTCGATGTTTTCACCTATATATAATTATATATGGTCAGATGTCAGATATATATATATATATATATATATATATATATATATATATATATATATAAAACTCCATTCAGCCGTATAGACTAAACAAAAGAACTGGATAAAGCTTTTACGCGAAGGCCTTTATAAAGTTTTGGGTACATAAATTGTTTAAAACATACGTAATAAAGATTTTAAAACTCTTAACCAATTAGAAACACTAATCGTTTACGAGAGATTTTGCTCAGGATTTAATTAAGCAACACGCATTGTACTATGTCACACAATTAACCAATTACGACTCTGTAACAATTGCATGTTAAGGCCCCTGAGAAAGGCAAATGTATATACTAGGAAAATTTACATAATACGCGCGCGGTAAACTTAAAAACTTTAAAGTTCAGCTGTTGCGTAGCAACGCTTTGTTTCTGTGTCGGCATGAAGATACGAGTTCGTTACGCTTATTTAGTGATGAGAGGTCGGGTCGGTAAATTATCAGGAATTTTTCTTTTAGGCAGAGGTTGCATCTTTTACTGGAGCTGTTGTAGGGAGACTTAGATGATAAGACGCCCCATGAAATAGAATAGTCAATGTTGTCGTTCTTGAGTGTCCAGATGTGTTTGCTAAGTTCGGTAGAGTTTTTGTGCTTGGCGTGGCGGAATGATGCGGTGTGATTTCTGTGTCTTGTTTTGAAGTCGGTTTCTGTGAGTCCAATGTATGTTTCAGAGGTGTTGTTGTCATTCCGTGTGACGGTAGCTTGGTAAACGACTGAAGATTGAAGGCAGTTACCATTGAGCGGGCAATTGTTCTTTTGTCGGCATGTTTTGTTGGTCATGGTCAGTCGGCCGACCACCCAAGAATGTTAGGAAGAAAACAATTTTCTGCTACTCTGGGTACAATTTTTACGAAGAGAGCTGAACAAGACTTTTAATTTCTGAGGGCAATGAAATTTTTATTTAGTTTTTAGAAGTATGTAAAGATAGTAAAGATAAAGCAAGGTATAAGAACCAACGTTTACATTGGGTGTCTTTGTTGTCTTTCGTGTAAGAATGACAACACTCGTCTCACTCATCTTACACGAAAGACAACAGAGACGGGACGCGAACCAACAAAACAACAACTTGGCCTAAGAAAGGTGACAAAGGGTTAAGGTAACGGGTTTATCGGAAGTTACGAAGCGAAATCTATGCCGTGAAAGAAATCTATGATTCGACAGTTGGACAGCCGAAGAAACGAATAGTCGAAAAGGTAACTAACTGCATTGTGGTGAAAAAGTGGGATGTTTCTCAGCTTTTGGATAGTGCGTACTACGAAACGAAAGGGGAAGGGGCTAAAAAATTGAGCAAACAAATGTCTCAAATTTACCGTGGGTTATCACGTCGAATCATCCAACACAGTCTAAATTCAATGAAGCAGAAGCAAAAAGTTAGGCCCCTTTTTCAAAATAAGGCGCCTCTCCGGCCAATCAGGGCATCAAAAGTACAAGAAAGACATCAAGTGGATCTTGTAGGCATGGTTAGCATGTCGGCTACGATGGACGTTGATACTTATAAATACATGTCTGTTATTGACATTTTCAGCAGATTTTTTTTCTTGCGTCCTCTTCAAACAAAAGAGACTAGTGAAGTGGCGGAACATCTTTTAGACATTTACATCGAACACGGCCCTCCAGAAATTTTGCAAAGCGAATTCCAGAATTTAAGGGAGTAGTAAAGACTGTGTGTGAAACGCTTAACGTTCGCATAATTAAAATCTCCGCATGTAGTCCCCAGACCCAAGGAAAAGACGAGCGCTCACACAGAACGTGGAAGGAAAAAAATAAAGTTTGATTTAATTAACAACAACAATGGCGATCTCAACTGGGTGGAGTATCTGCAACAGTACCAGCAACTCTACAATGAATCACCGCATCGTTCTCTTGGACAGCTTTCTCCATTTGAAGTGTACTTCGATAGAAAGCCCAATAGGTATCGGAATAAACTGTTTCTTGGGGGAAAGAAGGAATATGAAGTTCCAGAAGAAAACAACAATGGTATCGAAATGAATGAATGCAAGACGGAAGAACTAACAGAGCTAGTAATAGAACGCAACTCTATCATGCAGAAAGCTCTGGATGCGTCTAATAAGGCTTCGCAGTATATGGCAAAGCGGGAGTTAAGGCGAAATCCACCTTCACTCTATTACAAGGGAGAAACCGTTTTGATTCGAGTCCCTATCTCAAAGAAATTAGTTTAGGGAAAGAAAAACTTGCTAAAGAACACCTGTGAAGGGGTGATCCTTGAGGCTAATCATTCTATACACAAGTTCTTTATCAGCTACAGTGATCCCGTGACACTTAAGAACAAAACGAGGTGGTTTAAAGTAGATGATGTTACCTCAGTAACCAAAGAAGCAGAAGATGACTGGCAGCAAAAGGCAAAGAGTGACAGTGGAAGACGAAATGATAATTGCATAGGCCATGAAGCCGATTCTCCAGGCCCACCAGCGAAGCGAGCAAGAACAGACAACGCCAGTTTGTTAGAAGCTTAGTTTGTTAACTTGTATTTTGACTTTTTGAGAAATAATCGAGCATTTGGAGGAGGGAACTGGGGATTAGCAAGTTCCTACTTTTATCCTTCATTGCATCGACCGGTCGAAACATCTACATACTCCAAACATATAGGCAATAACGCTCTGTGGAAGTATGAACAACTAATGGTTCCAGTACACCTTCCTACTGAGAACCACTGGCTGCTGGTCCTTATAAGTGTTCTTAATTTATGCCTTTACATTTACGATTCCGCTAGATGCACTACAGCAACGTACCGAACAATTTTTAATATCATCAAAGAAGGACTTATTAGAAACGAACTTCAGTGGCTTTCTGATGAGGATAAAACTCTCTTCCAGGAAAATAATTGGGACGAGTCCACACCTCAATGTCCCAAGCAAAAGAATGATACCGACTGTGGTGTATTCACATGTCTTTTTGCAAACCACATATTGTTGTCGAGAGGCAACCATTCCGGCCTTACTCTCAACGGAGAGCCTCGAGATGAAATGGTGAGCGATTTATTAAATCTTGCGTCAGCTTTGAGCGCTGAAAACGATTTACCCAAAGTTTTCCGGTGGATGGCAGACTGCCAGCAAGCTTCTGACAACAGAGAGTTCCCAAAAAACCGGTTGGATATAGAAGTGGGAAATGCAGGACTTGCTTATCGCCAGCCCCCAACCCCCGAAGATGGCAATTGTTTGTTTCATGCAATGCATGACCAGCTACTTCGCAAGAGCATCTCAGAGTGCCAAAAAACTACGCTCTGACCTGGTGAAGTATCTCAGAAGTAATCCAGCCACCCCAGATGGAACTCATCTCAGTGAATTTATCAATCTCGGGGCATGGGACATTTATCTGCGAAGAATGGCTATGGAAGGTGAATGGGGTGACTGGATTGCTTAATGGGTCCTCATCAACGTGCTCCAAATCCCGGTGGCGATAGTTTCAAGCTTAGGAGAGACGGGATTGAAAGTTATCTGTCCCGCTGATTGTCAAAACGAAGCGCAAGCCACTGGAGATATGGCCATACTTGGCCATGAAGCTGAGCTTCATTATCATAGCCTGGAACCAATGACTTCTCAGAATCCCCAACTAGCCATTGCCGAGGAATTAAAGCAAAAGTATGGCCAAGGAAAAATCACAGAAGCAATTTTTGTCCAAAATGTGGACGAAAATTCCAGTGCTACTCACAAGGTGTTTTTGAGAGCGGTGGAGCGTTGCAGTACTACTCAGATGAAAGCGTCTTCTGTAATAGTTGCTTAATGGATGAATTTTAGTTTGGACTTAGGTACAACAAAAACAAACAGAGCTGCATGTTGGGTGGAAACTTATTCGTCTAAAACACTACGTTCTTGTTGTTGTTTTTACTGACATCGTTGCTGTTGTTGCCAGCCGGGTGACGTCAATGGACTGATACAATTTGATTTAAAGATAGAACGGTATACCACGCCGGCATACCAACGTGTAGCTAGTTAAGCAAGAATATGTAGCGTTATTGTGTTGTCGAAAAGAATCTCGCTCATAATTTTAAGATATATAGTAAAGAGAATTCTAGTTTCGTTTATGAAGGTGCCATTCGTAGCATCGTAGCATGAAAAAAGTTACAAAAAGAAGCCAGTTGTAAGCCATAATTTAAGATAATTTTATAAAAATAATTGCTATTCACCCCAGTTCCCTATCCTC